>NW_025790702.1:0-19701 GCF_021130785.1 Homalodisca vitripennis
AGTGTTTTATATACACACAAACATCACTGTCTTTTTGACTAAATATTCATCAGCAAATGTTTAAATGTTTAAAGACATTTATGACAGTATATTTAGTAAAATACACTAGCTTTCCGAGAATAATGTAAGAACTTCACCTATCAACTACTACATCAGCTGACGGAGAAAAAGACTGACATAATTTATAAAGCTCATACACGACCAAGAATAAAGAAAATAAATTGACACATTACATTAAATTCATATACAATTTAAAACCCATCAATATACTGCTATTCCAGTTAATGCCTCAATAATAAAAGTGGTACTAGATAAAATATCTATTAAAGAAACGTCCAAATTGGAGGTTATGAGGTCACTTTGTGTAGTGGGTCAAAATGAGAGAGGTGTTCCAGGTACTCAATAGGGTTTGAAAAAATTATACAATATAGTAAGGGATTGAAGTAAACATATAAATTCCCACTGACGTATAATTTTAAAAATATTATTCAACCCAATTTTTGAAACTGTTTCATTACACATTTACCCTTTCGAGAGGTTTGATTTAATTGCATTTCCTGTTAACCTGGTTGTTGTCCCATCCCACATTAACCGTAAGCAGGGCTGGTAGAGATTCTGATATCTACGGGACTGTTCTGTCGGCTGGAACCTCCGTCACTACTGGTCACCACCAATACGCCGGTAAGATGTCTTGCAGCGGGCACTAGGCACTGACGTACAGCACCTTTCGCAGAATGACACAGGTCTCACCACTTCTGCGATGTAAGACAAGCAATATAGCCAAAGACAAGTTTTCTTACACAAATATAGAAGAACTTTTCCTATTACAATAACAAACTTAAAGAATCAAGATCTTTTATTAGTCTTTAAAACAAAGTACACATATTTGCAATTGACTTCGAGTACAAAATACTTTTCAGTAAATAATTACAGTTATTTTGGTTAGCAAAATCGACCACTTTTTAAAGTTATAATATTAATAAAATAGAAGATTTAACAAGGAATAATAAATTAATAAATAATTAACAAAACAAGTGACATTACAAATAAACAATAACGAGAGAATAAAAACAACAAAAGAAATGAAACGTGTCATCTAAAAATTTATATCACTAGTATCCCAGGCAAAGTATCATTGACACAATAAAATGCTTTTTCTGTTTAACCAAGCTATTAATTACATGACTTAAACCAAGCTCCTTCTGGCAAATTTAATTAAAAAGTTTAATTTCCATAAAAATGTGACTTTTCGCTAGTTTTTTCTAGTCCTAATTGTGTGGTATAGACAAGCCTATATAAGTTTCTTGTATTATTAGTCGTGAAGTAATTCCTCTGATTTGGAATATTTTTTTTTTCTAATTTAATAAAAAAAAAAAATTTTTTTTCTTATTTTTTTAATCTTTCATGAGACAATATAAAAATATATAAACACAAGGCAATGTCATAATGTGGACATTCTTTAAAAATAATTAGGCAGACGCGTCTCTCTTGTCTGATACCCCTTTCAATTATTTTAAAGAGCTTTCTTTCTGCCTTATCAAAAGCTTTATTTGGATACTCTAGCCTGCAATCGACCAAAAATTGACACTGTATATAAATTGTGTTTGCGCACAAAAAGACATAGTAAGATATAATGAGCATTTCGTTGACTACAAACACAAAACATTAAGCTCACAAAGTAAAAGTTACAACCTCTAGCTAAACTTTTTACAAAACATGTTTGTAGCATGGGCCAATAATCCAATTTAACTTACTATCCTAAATAAATACCAAGCAGTTTAACAGTTTTAAAATTTGCAAAACATATTATTCTCATTTTTTAAAACAAATTTTTCAGATTTTATTTTGTTCTATTTACTTTACTAAAAAAGTAATAGCTTGTTAAAACCATCTTAATAGCCGATTTTTTAACATTGCAATCATGCTCTAATAAAATGATATTCAAATAACCATTATTACTATGTAAAAGTGTGGGTGATCGTCAGCATTAAAGGACAGATTTACATGGAAACATTACAGGAATAGTCATTGACTGCTATAGTAAACAGGAAATTGGCCAAGTACTGAGAGCCTTGAGGCATTCAATTTTTTAATTTTCATTAAAGTTAGACTTGATCATCACCTGTGAACAAACATCTATTTCCTACAGCTAAGCATATGATGATAAAGAGATTCGGTTTCAATTCCCTCAAGTAATTACAAATAACGAGTCAAGTTTATCCAAAGATCAAACTAATGTAAAATACAATCGAAAGCCTTGGACAAATCAATTAAAGTTACAGACTGTAACAAGCTTTTATTTTCAAAAACGTAAGATTTTGTCCATTAACCGACAGATTCAACTGCCATTACAGTGCTACAACCTAGGCAGTGAAACTAAACCTGCTCATTACAGCATAAAGATGATTAAGTGAGAAAATAAATCATACAGTTGTTGCCTTATATACAATACGTTCGAAGGATTTTTAAACCAATGATGGGTACTCAAAGATATGGGGCGGTAGCTAGATGGAATCTATACCTTGTCTCTCTTCTTATATATAGGAATTTATTTTTACCACCTTGAAAGCATTTGGCAAAAAAACCTTGTTCTAACATCTTATTAATAAATACACCTAAGCTGAATCTGTAATAACAAAAATGATATTTTATTAAACAAAAAAAATAGAAAACCCATAAAAAATCATCACTACCTGAATGAACTAAGTTTAGATATGACACCAGTTAGATGTCCTGTGTTTCACAATTTATTCTCTCCCAAGCAAATTTGTCTATTAAAAACACTTTATTCAGAAAATTATATAACAGTTGTAAAGCCTGCACCATTATTTTTAATCAATAATTCTTATTGAGCTCTATCTGACACACCCACAAAATAGCTCATTAAACGTTTTGAGAATTTTATATTAGATTGCCGACTCAGGGTCAACTACCCTCTAAATTAGTTTATATAACACTCCCATGTAGTTTTTACACTTATTTTTGAAATTTTTAATGAAAATTATCATTTTAGCAGTTTTTATTTTTAGCTTGGTCTATTTTTATATCTGTATTTTTTCTTAGGCAATGGGAGTATTATAATATTTATTCTTTGTACATAGCTTTATTTTTTCTAACCGATTTACACAGTATCTTAAAACTATATCTATACATAACTCATTAAAATAAACTGCCTCCTCATTTTGATTTTAGTTCTGGAGCCCCCCAGCCCTACAACCACCGTCTTATTTTTTCCAGAATTTGGTTGATGATCTTTCTTTCTACAAGTTTATTAGCCTAGGACAATAGCATAATATCAAAGTAATCTGTTATAAATATTCTATAAATAGAAGTAAAATGCATACATCTTTGAGAACATCATCGTTAAATAATTCCAACCTTAGTTTAAGAAATAATTCCATTCCTTTAAAATTACTAACATTAACCAAACTTAGGTTTCCCTTTCACCCCCCCAACCAGTACTACCCCCCGCATAACAGTAAATCATTTTCATTATCTTAGACACCGACTATTATCAATAAATTTTGCCAAAACTACTATGCATGGGTCTGATAAGTTTGGTTTGATACAATCCCCTGTTTTTCTCCACGCCATTGCGTTACGTGATGTACACTTATCCAGACATGCATTCTTTCGAGTATCGGATGTGAATTGAGAGCACAATAGAATCCATGAGGACCTCGATAAATCTTGAAAACTTTATCCAGGCTATGCTGAGTATATTTATTGATATCAATATTAAAATCGCCCACAGGATTTATTAAGTTTACACTTAATAATGTTTATTTTTCACAAATTTAATAAAATGTTCAAAGTTATGATTAAAGGAAAAAAAACATACATCAGAGTCAGGTAGTACGGATAGATTATGCTAGCAATAACATGGTACTACTATTATTAATCATTAGCATGGGCAGTAATGTCAAATACTTTCTCAATACAAAAACTATTTACATTGAAACTTTTAAATCCAATACCATCCTTCACAAATATATAAGAATCACCTCTAGTTAGGGCAGATCATCTGACAATAAATGTTGGCTATTTTGTAACCAGTAGGAACATATAATAAACTCTCATCTTGGTCCAACCAATGTTCATTTAAGGTTATGACATCACAATTTAACTTATCTAATGTTAGTTTTTAAGGGTAAAAATTTTACTTCTCAAGGACTGAATGTTGAGATGAAACACTTTCAGGAGCCTGAAGTCGTCTGTGATAACTGATGGTGGTTTGCGCAGGTGTAGCTACACTTGCAGGTTGACTGTCACCAACATCCAGTGCTTCACAAATCCTCTCCGCCAGCCACCGTTTACCATTCAGATTGAAATGCATTCCATGAGCAGTATGCAATGCAAATGTCGTTCCGCACTACTGGATTCCACAAAGATCACGTTTGAGTAGTCCTTGCTCATGATTTTTAGGGCAGTATTTGTTTTTCTTATCTCAACATTAATACAAGACCATTCTAATAAATCATACCTGTTTGGAATGTCCACCAGTACTACTCTTTTGTCCCTAACTTGGTCTAAAGTTGTTTATAAAACCTGAAAGAGCCTTGTCTGCCTCATTCTTTGACACGTCATTTGTGCCACAAATAATGACCTGAACATCCTGATTTTTGTGTTAGTTCTTCTTTAATGTTTCTTTCATTTAATACACGATCCGTTCTTCCACTTGGATTCACAAAACCGACTGGTGTAAATTTCTTAGAGTTTTTGTTTGAGTTTTCGCAATTTTCTGCCTTAAATACCAGGCCAAGTCTCTACCATGGCTATCTGCGCATATTAAACATTTTGTTTTTTCTCTTGCTCTTCATTTTGGCGTTCATTGCTTTTATCTTCCTCCTCGTTGTCAACCGGTCGTTAAGACTTGATAAGGATTGTTACAAACAAAACTATTTTGTATTGTATGTTGAGCACAAGGAGTTGGTATAGGTGGAGCCAGTTATTTTTCGAGAACTACAGATGAATTTACTTTTTCTTAGGTTGTTTTTTAATGTTGAATGCTTAGCCCTTGATACGTTTGCTATTGATATGGTGTAAAGAAAAACGGTAAGCTAATCAGGTGGTGCTGCAAACTCTTATGTGAGACGGGTGATAAAAGACGAGTCAGTTTCCTTTTTATTGTTTTTGTATTTACTCAAGTAATAATAATAATAATTTTATTCCATCAATAATTTACAAAGTAAAATTCACAATAACTTTTTTCGAAATTTACTGACCACTATTACCAGTAGTGTGGCCAGTGATATGATTTAATAATAATATTAAGACACTTAACCTAGAGTCCAGCAACTTAAATAGTTATTTAAAATTGAGCCTCCAATTGTGGTGGTTTTCTTTTTATTTTATTTATCTTTTTAATACTATTGAACGTGAACCAGAGTTGATAGGTTTTGTATGATATCCAAATATTGTTTGAATAACGCTGGCCAACAGTTGATTTTATTTTCATTAGTTGCCCAACCTGTTCAGGGTCAGAGCAGAAATTCAGTTTTTGCTCTCTTCGACAGAGGTTTGTTCCAAATCAAATCAAAATCATTTATTTTTCATTGACATGTAACATGTATCGGTCGAGAATTGTCAATATGTATAAAATAACTTACTTACTTACTCTTACTCGTCCTGTGGCCACTCGAAACCCAGATGGTTTTTGACCTCGCCAACAATGTCTCTCCAACTTCCTTTATCTTGAGCCACTTCCAGTGGTAGCGCCCAATCGTTCTTAAATCCTTCTCCACCATTTGATCTCTGATTGATCTGCATCCATCGCATCCTGGGTCTTCTCCCAATGGCCTCACTCCCTACTCTGGTTCCCCTCGCCACACACTTCTTTATCATGTTTATCTTCATCTCCCATCTCCATCTCATTCTTTTACTCTCTGATCAGTGCAATCACATCGGGATCTTGGTATATTTCTCCCTCTTAGTTCTCTGTTTCTTCCTGATCCGCCATATGTCTCCTTCTTGAACTGGTCCCCAAAAAATTCGTTCTTAGTATTTTGTTTTCAAAGGTTATTAACTTTTTTTGGGATTTCTGTTGTGAGTGCCCATACTACTTCTGACCCATACATCAAAACTGGTAAGGATCATTGCTTTTGTAAATTCTATAATTTAACTTTACTCATTAATAGTTTTGCTTTTGATAAGTTTTGCAACAGGCTTTTTTTTTTTCCAGTAATGTTCTATCTGCTGCTGCTAAAATCTACTGTATGGGAGCTTCAACTGTTCTTCTCTATTGTCATGTGTTATATCGTAATTCCTAAAATACTTAGAATTCCTTTGTAGCCTTGAAATCATGGTTGAGTACTTCTAGCTTTTCTCCTTCCTGTTCCATTCTTCTGCTTATTTTCATGTAGTGCGTCTTGTCTTCGTTTACTTTGTAATCCTACTTTTTGCAGCCTCAACTAAAAAGGCTTCTACTAGTCTGTTTAAGTCCTTCTTTCTCTCAGCTAGAATGGCTACATCATCTGCAAATGCCAGGATATTGAACTTATCTCCTAATTTTACTCCTTCAGGCATCCCCTTTATCTTTTTTAGTGCTTTCTTTCCAGAGCAAAGTTGAATAGAATTGGTGATATTCCATCACCTTGCCTTCACTCCTTGTATTTATATTAAACAAGTTTGTGTACTCCTTTCCCACCTGTACTTTTCCTTTGGATGCTGCTGTACACAGAGTCTTGCTAGACTTATCAGTTTATTTGGGATATTAAACCTTTTCAAAATGTTCCATAGGATACTTCTAGAGATACTATCGTATGCTTTTTTTAAAGTCTATATAAATATGTATAAAAATAACTAAATACTAAAAATATCTTATTAAAGTTATTGCTATATCTGGTAAAAACTACAAATTAAAAAATATATTGAAAAACAGTACTAATGATATATTTTTACTTGTAAGGTTGGGTGGGGCACAAAAATTCAGAGAATGAGTAAAAAACAGTTTTTTACAAGAAAGATCTTTTAGTTTGTTTTTGAAAGATGCAACGTGAAGTAAGCTGGCTTTTAAAATAATCTGGCAATCTATTATAAATTGTAGGTCCTAAATATTCTAATGATTTGCGGAACATATTATTACTATGGTGGGGTACTGTTAAACTATTTTTATTTTCTGGTGGGATATATATGATTCTGTGGGGTAGGAAAATCGGAAATGTGTTTAAAAGTGTTAATTTGAAACGGAATAAATAAAAATATAGGGGAGGGTTTAGTATACAATTCTTGGGTGAAACACTTGCCTACAGCTCTCCCAGGCCCCTCAACCCAAACACATAAACGAATAGCCCCATCTATTGCAATTTGAATACTCTTTGGTAACAGAGAAGATGAAGCAGTTCCCCATGACATTATGCCATATGACATCACAGAGGAAAAAGTAACCATCATAATACCATTTTCAGTGCACTACTTTTCAGAAAATTTGAAAGACATCTTAAGGAAAACAATACAGAGTTGAGCTAGAGCAAAGGGCGCCTTCTACATGCTGACGACAGCCAAGAAAAACCAGCATCCAGATGAACGCCCAAGAAACATACTGAATCAACCTCAATGATGTCAACCTCGTCGTCCAAAAGCAACAATGGATGTTTTGTCAACATTGAGGAATAAATTGTTGCGAAGTGAACCAAGAGTTCATTTTTTTCGATTGTAGTGTTTAATTGAAGATTTAACGCTATTGAAGAGTCACTTGTCCGAACCAATGACCGAGGTGTCATCCGCATATTGAGTGACACGATGCCTCAGGGACACAAGTAGAGCTTAAGTCGTTTACATATAAGGCAAAAGAGAAGAGGTCCCAATATAGAACCTTGAGGAACACACCCATGGAGACCTCAACGAAATCTGACTGTGCCGTACCAAAGGAGTTGGTAACCTGACACTCTGGTAACGATTTGAAAGGTAGGACCTGAACCCACAGCAGGGGACAACCTCTGATGCCATAGAGTTCAAGCTTATTAAGGAGTTTCAGATGGTTAAGCTGTATTGAACGCTCATTCGTGAGGTTGCAAAAAACACCAGCTACGTGATTCTGATTGTTAAGATGAGTAAATACATATGTTTGGAAAATTGGGCAATAGCATCGGTGATCCTGTGGTGGATTATAGAAGGAACAAATCCAAATTGGGTGTCACTCAGAATGGAATTTCTGATTAGAAAGTCAGTTAGTCACAACTTGAATGAGACGTTCGATAGACTTTGCTGGATGGGTTGGTAAAATTGATTATGGACGATACTGATGAGCGGCGAAGACCTACTGCCTTTCTTGAAAACCGGTAATGACCTTAGAGAGCTTCATATCCTCGAACTGGAAACTTCCCCTGAAGAACTGAGTTGTTGAACAATTGAGATTAAAAGAGGGCTTAAGGGTGAAGCAACCCGTCTAATTACTGAAGGGACTCATTCCAACAAAAACGTCAGGTGTTGAACTGGTTTTCAAAGATGAAATAGTATTGTACATTTTCAATGACAAAAAATTGATGAAAAGGACATATGATAGTAGCTCAATAAATGACAGAGTTGCATTGTTGATGAATCTGATATTAATACAACTAATCAAGAGATTATTTTAAGAGAACAACTTGAAAATTTCAACTATATCTTGAGTACATTAGATAACAATCTGTCTGAAGCTCGTCAAGAGATTAAAAATTTACGGAATAAAAAAATAAACCTAGAAACAATAGTATTGAAAAAGGGAGAAGAAATCATTAAGCTTAGAGAAAAACTTTACTGGACACAGCTAACTACTCTAATGCTTAAACTTAATTAAAAGCGTTTGTCGAAATTAAGAAAGATAATGCTGAACTCCGTGCTAAAAACACCAAACTTAAATCTGAGGTTATCGATCTTAAAGAGACAGTTAGGTCTCTTGAACAGTATTCCACGAGGTGTAACATCGAAATAAGTGGCATTCCCGTAACCCCAAATGAAGATGCAACAACTATCGTAAAGGATGTCGGAGCAGCCCTAGGCTTAGAGGTGGAGGATGCCGATATTGCAGCTGGCCCATAGGATTTCCATTCTTCAAGAGGGACTGACCTTCATCGCTGATTGTCCAGTTTCTGAAGAATGTGAAGGACACTGTGGTTAACTAAAGCTAGAGCAATCAAACCCTTGACAGCTGATAAGGTAAATAATGCTTTTCCTCGAAAGACTGTCCTATTTAAATTATTACCTGTCTCCGAAGAATAAAATATTTCTTGCTGATCTCAAAAAGAAAAGTAAGGAGTTAGGCTTTGCTTATGCTTGGAATAGGGATGGAAAATTCTTTGTCAAGAGGGCTGATGGCGATAAGTGTATTAAAATTAATACCTATGAGGATATTCTTAACCTGGGTCCTAGGTAAATGCACATAATATGGGAGCTAAATGTAAATTACTCTGTAAGTTTTCATATGTCCATTTTTATTAAGCATATACTCAAGTTAATATTTCCTGTAACATTGATAATTGGTTTTAGTTTTGATATTCTAAATAGGCCTAAGCATAAATTCTTTGACTTTATACTTTGAATTTTCATAAGTCCGCTATAACTTACCTGAATGAATATAATGGATAAAAATAGTCAAGCACTCAGACCAGACATTACACTCACAAGTTATTTTTATTCTCATGGGTCCGAGCATTGTTGTAGTTTAATTTATGCTAATATTAGAAATATACAACAAAATTTTGATAGTTTTATTTTAGAATTAAGTAAGATTAAAAAAAAGTGTTTAGTTTATTGTTCTAAGTGAAATTTGGATAAGTTCCGTGACGAATTAGAAATTATACAGTCTTCCTGATTACAACATGTGTTTTCATGCTGTAAACAATAACTATAGAGCTGGTGGCGTTATGTGCTTTTTTTGATAAAAAGTATATTACTTCCTGCCAAACGGAAAACCCTGCATTGGATATCAGCTGATGTACTTCTTTTAAATATTAAGATTATTAATCCAATTATTTTTTAACTTACTATGTATATATAGACAAAATAACTCTTCTGAGAAGGTCTATGTGGATGGAATATGTACTCACGTATTTTAACTAACTTAAACAATAGCATATTGTATATAAGGTGATATAAACTTAGACATTCTAGAAGATAACAGCTCAATTCGAAACTATCTCAGTACTATGAACAACTTCATGTTAAGTGATTTGTATTTATAAGCAGTCTGCCTTCTTGCCATTAGTGGAATTTGTCACTTACTGGCAGTGTGCATGACTCTTCAGATGGGTACTGTTAAGCGATGCTGTATTTATAAGCAGTCTGTCTAATTTGCCTATTGAAAAACAGTTTGCAAGATAGTTGAGTTTTTTTTATTTAAACACATTTTTATAAATACTATATAACACTATGGTGAGAAGAAAAACTTTGTATCCTAATAAGTCAAATACTTGGAACATCTAAAAGTGGGCAGGTGCCCGACGTACAGTGCAGTACCCCTATTGTTCAAGTAGCCAGTGCTGGATATTCAGTTTGCATTAGGTTTGCGTCATTTTTAATACGTTATTCTACTTTGAAGGTGTAAAAAATTAATACAACAATCGTTGATGAAACTCATATTTTGCAAAGAAGAAGAAGAACCAAACTTAATACCGTGTTTTATTAGATTTGGTATTATTTTTAGGTTCCTCTATGAATATAGAAGGAAACATGGATATATTTACACTTGTATATATTGTAATTAGTGGTATGTTGCATCAGTGCTTTTTATATTTTATCTTTGGTTAATTAATAAACAAAATAATTAATAAAAGGTGTTTTTTGGGCCTTAAATATGTCAACATATATAGTGGTTTATTCACATATATAAACACACATATATATTACACATATATATTATTTATTATATTAATAATAGTGCAATTATACATTTTTTGTAAATATACATAAATATATAATTTTTTAAAGTCAATATAAACTATATTTTTCTGAAATTACCATTAAATTTTTGATAAAATGTATATATTAGAAATATTTTTTACAAGCTTGAAAGTAAAAAAAAAAAACAGAATCTAAGGATGGAGGTTTTATTATTATTTCATTGCTTTTGGTGTTTCATAGAAAACTTATGATAAAAAAAGTTCAGTACTAAATATGTTTATTCGTTCTTCGAAGAAAAAATTATATATAAAACATGTTAAGTTTGAAGCATTGGTTGAGGTTGTAATATGCTTTAGAAAAATACATGAAGAGTTTGTCCTAACACACCCTGTCACTACAGAGAATTACACTGCCACCTCTATTGTTAATTGGATAGCTAATTTGTATTGTAGCTCCTTTGATCTCATTTCTTTGTTACAAATCTTCAGTGGCTAGAAATATTCTGTAGATGCTCTACCACTCACCATTCTCAGGATATATAAGGTTGCACACGAGTAGGCTGGATTCCTTGCTAACCTCTCTCTGGCATTTGAGACATCGGTGAACATGGATCAGCTTCGTACCGAACATGCGGCTGATCTCTGTCTTCTTCGTCCTTGCTCTCAATGTTTGAGCTGACTGGGGTCTCTTCTGGAAGAATTCACAAGAGTCTAGAAGTAACTTTCATTCAACAACTAGTTCAAAGCTTCTCTTCATCACAATTTGTACAAAGAAAAGTTTCAAGCTTGTCTTAATCAATTCAAATTTTTAATTAACAATGACCATCAGAAGATAAATATAAAACGTGTATAGACTTTGTGGAATCGTCTAGTTCTTCTCTTAATCCCTTATGTGGGACTCAGGCAAGAAAAAGAATCAGTAATAGAGATCCAGCTCTCTCCTAAAATTCATTCCCTATTTAACATTCCTTTTCTCTGTTTCTGTTTATATTATTGGCAACATATAATAACATATTTGTTAAAGTAATATTGTGGTTCTTGTAGACAACTTATATTGATTGAAATAAAACTTGGCAATCCTGTTCAACATCAATATAAAACCCCTTACTATATGTTCATTTTTATTTAAAGACCTATATTTGAACTCTTCAGAAAAATTATTCTGTTCCTTAGTAAAACTAATCTTTTCCACAACTACTATCAGAAGAGCTACTATGTTTTTTTCATTCATTGTTGACATATGGAATTAGGCTATGGGGTGGAGTAGGTGTTGCTGAGAGGGTGTTAGTAAGACAAAAGAAGGCTATTAGATTGGTTACTGGTCTTACAAAAATCAGTGATTCATGTAGAGACAGTTTTTAAGCAATTAAACATTCTAACATTATAAATCATTGTATTATCTATTCTAATCTAGATTTTGTTTAAAGAAAATGAAAGTGCATTTTTGAATAGAGCTGCAATAAATATGTATGATACGAGGGAAAAATGAACTTAGATCAGTCACAAATTAGACTAAGCAAAACAAAATTAAGTCATAAACTTCATCAAATACAGTTTTTTTTTTAATACATGACAACAGTAAAAAATTCCATTCTTTACCGTAAGATTCTTGAGTTTATCCAAATTTAAATTGAATATACTTCAAATATTGACACAGTAAATATTTTTTATTCAGTTGAGGAATTTTAAAATCTTTTATTACCTGCAAACTCTTGACTAACTTTAAGTTTAAGTCAGCTTGAACCTGGTTGGGACCCAACGTAGTGGAATTGGTTAGTATCTTAATACAAACCAATTCCACCTACCTTGCATATTTGCCCTTAGGCAATATAGTTTTAAATATAATTGTATACAATTTTATGTTTATATTTTATTTATCAATATTTATATGTCTAGAGTGCCTTGTTCTAATGTTTTTTTATGATTACTGTTCGGTTGTAGTTGTTTTATTCTAAATTAATTAATTATAACATTCTTAGCCTTTTTTTATCTAAAATAATGCATACTTTGGTAGCATTGGTTGTACCTTAGTAGCTTCTTATGACATGTCGAACGTGTTATAAATTATGTATGTAGTTATGTTATTTGTAATGTATTTTAATTTATTTTCGAATTAGTAAATTTTTTAGATAAATATTTTTACAATGTCTATTGTACTAAATTGTTATTTAATGGGAATAAAAAACGATTATTGATATTTAAAAGTAAAATCACACTCACCAGAAATATCCGGTCGAGTCTTGCGCTTCTGCCGTGGTAAGTCAATGGATGGGGAAATCAGTATCTCGATACAACAAAGGGTGGAGCTTTAAGGTTCTCTTTCTCCCTTCGCTTTGTTTCCTCAAGTAATTCAAAATGAATTTGATGGAGTATGAAGCGATTCCAGTTCTAAAAAAGTAATTAATCAAATTTTTTATCTTCGCATTGACACGTTGAACAAATGAAAATGAGAGTGGTGTTATTTACTGAAGAGTTGTGAGTAAACTTTTTACCTAACATCATCGAGATTGACAAACAAATCCCGAAGAATGATCCCAGATAACAAACAGTTTCTGTATTATGTTTTTTTTTCACTCACAAATCTTACCTTATAAACACTGAATTTCAGCTCAAACTACTTGGATTATCAACTGTTAATATTCATAAAAATTCCATTATTAACAGAGGACAGTATTTTATTCAAGAAAATAGCAAGAAGGTAAAACCAAACTAAATTGTTTGAAAAATATTAAAACTCTGCTAAATATACTCGTAATAAACATTCTAAAATCTAAGGAAAATATAAATTTTGTAAAATTGGATTTGTTGCCTTTGTAAAATACCTCCAGTAACAGCTTTAATTTGTTCCTTGATCTGTTTTTATGTCACAGTAAGTCAAATTTTTGGATAGATTCATTACATGTTCACACTGTTTTATTTTGAGCAAAAAGTCTTAAATACATTCAACTTTTAAAATGTTAGGATACATCTAATATTATAAAAAATTTACTATACCAATTATCAGAAATTTTATTGGAAAATGAAAAAAACAATTTTAGTTGCTCATTTCAATTTCCCTACAATAACGATTTGTTGCCTCTGTTATTAAATAGAAAATTTCAATGGAGGTGCATTTCCAACTGATTTACTCATAGTGTACCATAAAGTTGAACTCAGAACCTGTATGAGAGAGATGAGGTTGGTCTTCTTGCGCAGATTAGGGTGTATTCTGGTCAGGCAGGATGAGGCCGAGAGCAGACGCCTCGTGAAGCGTTCCTGAGTGCCCGCAGGAAGTTACCGGCGTGACCAAGGTTGGCCCCGGGACACGTCCAGCATGCGGAACAGGAAGGCCAGTTCACAGCAGAGGCAGAACTCCGAGTGGGCAGAGGTTGTGAGAGCACCACATGCCTCAGAGGCTCCAGGAAATACAGCACCTATCAGCAGAAAACTTTCTCTAGTATAGCCTCAGTTGGTTCAAAAAGGTTAAAACTGACATGAATAAGCCAAAATGATTATCACTTTAATAGATAGCTTGGTATGGAGGGACACAAATTAATTTATGAGCTGTTTGGTCAGCTTTCTCTTACAGTTTGATAATGAGAAAAACTATATTATCTCTTCAGTTTAAACTTATCAACCTACATCTTTAACTTATTTTTAAATCTTGTATTCAGATTTTCTCACCAAAAACAGTGATCAGAAAATATAAAAAATATTGTGAGTGGTCTGGTGGACGGTACCTGTATCATAGCGTTTGCAGTACGAGTTGGGCAGAGTGGCTTCAAGTCCGCTAAACGGAGTCTTGTTGTATTGGTCCATGTCCAGGTCGTCCAGCCCAGACTTGGAGTACTTCAGGTCAAGCTTTCGGTAACGCTTAGGGATCACCGCAAACGTTGTGCTGTTTTCTTCATTCTTGCGTTGTTCCTGGGCTGTGCTGCGGCTGTTCATGATGTAAGGTACCTTCCACAGATTTCATTCCAAGGTGTAAAGAAAAATGTGCCAATCATAAAAATGTACTACACTAAAAATGTTTTTTTCCTATTTATGGAACTTCCATACTCTCCTTAATTACTTTTAATTAAGTGTTTAAAAAAATGGAATTTAGAGAATTTCTAGTTATCTATATTTATCAACCACAAAAACTATTATTTTTCTTGTGATGTACGACAGCTGACTAAATCACTTTAAAATGTTAGTTCAAATTTTAATAATGTGTACACTTTTTTATTATATTTCTTTTTACAAACAATTTTCACTGAGCCATTGTATTCTTAGTTTGAAGTTTTATTTTTGATGATAGAAGAACTGCTTATCTGTGCTTGAATTTTTAACAACTGACATTCATTTTAAGAATTGGCCAAATCCACCAACTTTAGAAATATAGAATATTATTAGATATTTTCATTTTACCTTTATTGCAACACAATTCCATGTACCAACCTGAGAACAGTCCAGAATAGGTAGTAAGTCTTATCCTCTCCAACACAGCCAATGTGAAGAAACAGGATTTTTCAGGATATTTTGCCATCGATCAGTGATACAATAAAATCAGTAACACTACGTTTTGAAATCTGCAATCTGATCTCTTCTTTAGGTAAATGACTAAACTGACTACATGACTACAACCAAGGTTAAAGTAAACAAAACATGCCAGAGCGTTGTGACACGACTATTGCACACTAAACTCTAAAACATGGACTTAATAAAACACTAATTATTAAAACTTAAAATAAAGAATACAGGTTACAATAGGTCTACACCCACCGACCAACCAAATAGAACTGAGCCCTATAAAACTATTTTAATGGTGTCAAAAATATTTTTAACAGTTAGTTGAAGAGAAAGGAAATAATCTGTTCACTGAACTAGCAGCAGTACAAATGAACTGACAAACAACCCTCCAGTGATCAGTTTGAGACCACTTGACCACTAAGGCAAAACCCCAAGCATACAATTTGCTAGTTTTACACATTAAAACAAATTGTTTGTCATTCTAATAAAATCAAATTCTAAATAATAAGACTAAGTCTCTAGTTTAGAAATTCTAACACTCAACCAAATACTTAAAAGTATGTTTTAGAGTTGACAATTTTTTGTTTACCTAATTTACTGATATTTAGTTTTTTCTAATACAAAAATAAGTAGTGCAAACAAAGCTGAAAGAGTTTTTCAAAAATTAAATCCGAAATTCCCATTAAACAATAGTAGGGCATAACCCAGACCTTTAAAAAGGTTGTCACACCAAACTACTTTTAATAGGACCATAGATTCTTATTTCATAAAATTGAAATTCATTTTTGCTTCGTATAAGTCAATGTATTGACTTACACAAAGATTATTCAACATAGCACTATTTGGTCAAATTAAAAGGAATGAATATTTAATTTATATATATGGACTGACCTGATTCCGCAATTTTGTGTTCGGGATTTGGTGCGTAGTGTAGCCAATTGTCCCCTGCAATCTTCATTGTCCTTCATATCTCGCTGGGGTCGATGGGTGGGGTGGGTCTGTGAGAATAAAATTCCAGTTTTCTTTAGAAACACTACTGACAGGGATTGAAGCTCGGTTTATTAATAACATCCTAAAGTAGAAAACCCATTCTTCTAAAAAAAACATGGCTATTTACAAATTTTAACAGGTAGCTGTTGTTTATTGATTACAATTAAATAACACTGTATTGAATGTGTTCAACAAAATCAATTGCATAACTGAAGAAGACCAATGTAAAAACAAATAAGGTTATAAAAAAGTTCCCAATGACATGTGATCCTAAAAAACCTGTTTATAAATTGCATTCTCCACTTTTTTATAGCTATGGAACTAAATAATATTCTAACTGTAACATAAATACTAAAGAAACCGCCGGAAAAGACCCAATCAGGTCTTCCTGGGGAAATTCACCTTCACTTATTCAGACTACCAAAGATGGTGTACCACCCCCTTGCTATTGCAGGACAGTCAAAGAGCAGGTGTTTCAGCCAGTTTTCTCCTGCTCATCACATATTCTACAGTGCGGATCCTACAAGAACACTGACTCTGAGAAGATGCTTCCTTATGTCTCATAATCATACTAATGACAAAGATTCAATTCAATTCAAAATTCTTTATTCGTTTTCATGTACATGTGTATACACTGAAAAAGTGTCAAATTTCTATAAACTACTAGACTGAAAATAATTATAGTTGAAATTAGTATTTTCAATATTTACAACCTCAATTCATAAAATAAAATTTAAAATTAGAGAGAGGTGGATAGTGCCTCAATAAAGTAAAGTGCTTTGTTGAGTAAATAATCTTTGAGCATTTTTTTGAACTTTAGGCCATTTTCTGTTTTTATGTTTTGTGGTATACATTTTTAAAATGTATTCCCTATATATGTAGGTTTTTTTCAAAAAACTTTAGCCTATGATCCGGGAATAACCTCGTATTTGGGTCTAGTGTAGTAAGGGTAACTAGGTGTCTTAAAATTTAAGTTAAAAATTTTGGTTTTTCACTGTAAGGACGGATTAAAAAATGTATTGACTATAACAGTACAGGTATTAAAAATATTATTCAGCTAAAATAGTATTCAGCCTAAAGTCGTCTTTAGCTGAATCATCATCCATCATGCCTTAGCAACTATCCGTATTGCCTTCTTTTTTTATTTAAAAATATTATCCATATTATTTGTTCGGTTTGATACTATACACGGCAATGCAAAAAAGAAACATGAGAATGGACATAAGCGAAATATAAATTTTCTAAGTTTTTACGTGCATTCTCCTTAGTGCATAGACAGTGGAATGTATTGTGTAAATTAAGAGCTTATGAGCATGTTAGTCACAATTTAGACGATGATCTATTGTTAACCCTAGAAAATTTGTGCTATTTTCTTTTCAATATGGGATGAATACACAAACTGTTGTTGGGTCCTTTAACATTATTTTTTGAGGTGTTTCTAATGTTACAAAGATTGAACTTTATTAATTGGAATGCAAAAAGAAACTGTGGTTTTTAAAATAATTTCTAATATGTCCAATTGATTGTATGAATTTCTTCCAGAGATTTTCATGACATCACTAGGTTTTTATCATCGGCATAAAAGCAAAGCTTTGACAGGGTGGCCACTCAAAACTTCCTTTTCAAATAGGAATTTTTCCAGATTTTTTTTTCTTTTCAGGAGAATTTTCCCCAGTTGAAAATTTCCGATTTCTCATGTCCATCTACAACGGCAGTGCTGAGTATGGTGGTAGTTGGTGAGTTGGTCGCTGTGGTAGTGATGGTGGCTTGCTTGGGGGGAAGGGGAGTTGTCGAGGTGGGTGATCCATGTTCAGAGAGATATATGGAGGTGGTACCTTTTGTTTTGAGGATGGTGTTATGGGGTTGGTAGTAGGTCAGGGTTTTCCGGGTGAAAGGACTGAGTCACTTTTTTGCTTTGTGATTGGAAATTTACCACTCCAAAGATTCAACATCACTGCATCTTCTTTACTGCACAAACTACTTCAATTTGCACTTAAACAGGAAAACATAGTCAATCCTGCAATGAATCTCTTACAATAAAACTGAGGTGTGGACTTACCGGCAAACATTCTTGAGGAACTTCTTGGGCCAGTCGGAGAGCATGGTGGTAGGAGGCGAGGTGTAGACGAGGGGAACGGATGACAGTATGGCCAGACTATCTGTGATGCTGATCGAATCGAATGGCTCGATGGGATCGGCAAACTCAGGTTGGGCCGAGAGAAGGCATTGAATATGGCGTTGTTTTGGGAGGTGAAGAGATGTATGCTGCCACCAGAATCACCCAAGGCCAGGGCTTGACAGGAAGTGGAGACATCCAGGGCAAGAGACAGTGAGTTGCCGGTGTTCACTCTAACCAGTCCAGTACGATTAGTTTACAGATAATTAACTTTTTAATTTTGAAAAATATTGCATGGTTGTTACATGCTGCCACCAGAATCACCCAAGGGCAGGGCTGGACAGGAAGTGGAGACATCCAGTGCAAGAGACAGTGAGTTACCGGTGTTCACCTGACCAGTCAGTATGATTAGTTTACAGATAAAACTTTTAAATTTGAAAAATTATTGCATGGTTGTTAAAGTCATCATTATTTTCCAACATTTGAACACACAAGTCTTATTACCTTTTGTAAAATTTTCATGTACTTCTAGATAGGTCACCACTATGCTGGATATGTTTTGTTCATAAACTTGATACAATCGGAAATGGATTTTAAGGTAATTTGTGTTGTTAATTGGTTTAAAATAATTTTATCAATACTGTACAATTTTTCATTTTCTATACAATTGATTAGCTTTTAAGTAGCAATGGACACAAAAACTTTCAATGATTTTTATGATACTGTTGTGTTTTGGTAATTCTTCTCAGTTAAAAATGTTACATCTAGGGAAGTACCTGGACCGCAACCTTTGTAAGGAATTGACAGTAAGCATTTTTAATTTTTATAACTTTCCAAAACAATTCATTTAAGCTCTTTGGAGCCCAAATTACCAGCAGTTTATTTTTTATATTTTTATTGCTTATGAGAATAGAAAGCTCCAGAAATATTAGCTCAACGATGCTAACCCAGCATTATTTGTTTATTGTACCACCCCCAAAAACCATAAGAAAAACAGAAAAGTAGAGCTGATATTTAAATATCATAATTCTTTTCAGAATGATAGATGAATGAGCGAACGTTGCTTGACTTTTACACTGTTTACGCAAGTCTTTGAAGGTTTAAGAAACACCTCCAGTTTGGCATTGGTTATTAGAGATTGCCTTGTTTTCTCTAATAAATTTTGGCCCTCCATTCATAGACAGTTCAGATTTTTTTTAACAAGTGCACAAGTTTTCAGTAAGGCAGACCCAGTTTATGTTCCCCTTGAGATAAAAGGATCCATCTAATGGGTCCACAGGAGGACAC
>NW_025790703.1:0-38204 GCF_021130785.1 Homalodisca vitripennis
CAAATTTAAATTAATTACTACTGATATTAAAATTTAAAAATGTAATCACACACAAATGAAACTCGTGAAAAATTTGAAATCTTTAGAAAATTTAACAAAAAAGCTTTGTAACATTACTAATAACTGTATATTAATTATGGAACTGTTAGTCCCCCATTCTTTTGGAGAGATAACTGATGAGGTTTACTTTAGCTCCCACCTTTCTTCACAACAATAAAACAAAACAGAATATATAAATTTATTAGACCCTTTGAGTGCCACGGTGACGAAATTTCGTCCACTCAATAATAAATCAGAAATGCCACGGTGACGACTTTTTTTTCGCCACCATTTGTATATGCGAGAAATGCCATTGGTGAACAATCTTCCCGCCACCAATTATTTTAAGATCCTTTGTTTATATTTTTCGGTATTTTTATGTTTCGACGTAATAAATTGTTATTCCCAATAATATGCCTTTAATTTCTGGTGTGTTTGGGAAAAAAAAACCCAATCCAAGAGAAATCTAAAAAAAAAAAACAATGGCCATCACAGCGCTGCCGACCAGCTGAACTAGCCTGATAGCGTGGCAGACGACGAATGGCGAACCGCGTGCTAGTGTGTTGTTTCTTTTTGAACATTGTTGCTTGAATATCTAAGAGCGTAATTATTACGTTTGGTAGCTACAATCGTTTGAATTGTGCTGTAGTGTTTATTTATAGTGTGGTCAAACACTTAAGTAGTTTTCAATGGCTGAATAATGGATCCTGAGAACCTTAGATCAAGTGAGGGTGACAGAGAACTTATGGTGATGTATCTGATTGGTAATTTTAAACTAACCTCAGAAGAACATCTTAGAGTGATTTTATTAGTGATGATAGTGATGCTGATCATTGTATGAAGCCACAAATAAAAAAATGTACATAGAGGTCAATCCTCTAGAGATGTCTTTGATGTTTCTAGACCTACGGCCCTAAGTACGTCAGGAACACAGTTAGGCCATAGACATATACGTAAGTAGAACATTGATAGGAGTGTGTTATCTAGTTCCTCTGAAATCAGGTGATGATGCTCGACGGGCCCCCTACAGACAATTTGATATTTGGGCTTTAGTATAAACTAAGAAGAGCGCAGTAACTTCACTCATGATTTTTTCTTTATGTTAATCTCCAGGACCTAACATTGCCCACCTGTTGACTCTAAGCCCATTGACCTATTTTACACTATTTATTACAGAAACACTTTTGACTATGTTTGTTGGTTGAAACCCAAACCCAGGTATGCTAACCAACAATTTCGTCTTTTGCAGACTATGACTCACCTGGTAGTCGTAGGCACAGCTGGATCCCCGTGAACATTATTGGGAAGTGAAGGCTTTTAATTGCTACTTGTTTTAAATATGGCCAGAATTAGGAAACCAACATCCCCTCTTATTGGTCCAACTAGTCGACTTCAGCAAAAAACAACTCCAGGTTTAGTAAGATGTTCACAAACTAAATTGATTCAAAATTTTTGCTTAGTTTCTTTCACATTTGTTGACAATGAAAAACAAAAAACTACCTAAAGCCAAACCCAAACCTGGTTTACGACCCCACTCAAGAAGTTCAAACCCCTTAATTGAGCACTGTAATAGGGCCCTATTTAAAAATTCTTTTATACAAGCCCCATGAACAGTGTTCAGTCGACAATCTCTAATTTTGGGGACGAAAGTCAAAAACCCGGGGAATCACACAATACCTCCCCCAAATAACACCACCAAAGGTGGGATAAAAGTTTATGGGTGTTGTGTGACTTTTCTGTATCTAATTACTGCATGAGCTTATTTTGCTATCAGGTAAGAAGAACACATCTCCCTGATGAGGTAAAAAAATATGGTCCCTTGGGCTATTCGTAGTCACTTCTCTTGCTTCGTGCTTGTAATTATCTACAGAAAGGTTTCATGTTTTACAGACAATTTTTTTTCTAGTATCCGCTGGTCAAAAAAATTGTATGAGGAAAAAAACCTTTTTTACTGCCAGTAAGGAAGAATAAAAAAGGTCTTGCCTGATGGAATCAAAGGAAAATTTTTTCAAGTTTGGCCAGAAAATACTACCAAAATCAAGGAAAACCCATAGTTACACTGGCCCTATAGACAACAACAATCTCAAAAAAAAACCATTTTGTTTTGCTGTCTCAAAAGCTGAGATAAAAGAATTTGTACATACCAAAAAGGGGAGCATGGCAGGGGTACATTTGAAAACAAACCATCCATCATACTAAGATTACAATAACGCATGGGTGGGATAACACTTTCGACATGATGCTTCTATTCTTACCTGGGACGAAAACGAACATTAAGTATTGGAAAAAAAGGGTTTGTTTTTAATCTTTTTGCAGAATGGTAATAAATTCCTACATTAATAATAGGGGAAAAATGTGTCCAAACAACAGGAAACCTCTTTTCCTAGATACCATGTATACTGTGCAGAATCATTGAAAGTATTTCAGATGAATGGGTAGCACAGCAATAAAACTGTAAACGTAGAGGGGGTGACAAAGAAAAATTGGATTAGAAAAATTTGCCCGGAAAAAAAGAAAAGACTTGTTTTTGTATGTACAATAGGGGGGCCCTAATTTCAAAACAAAAGGGAAAAGAGGTCTAGAACAGTTTGCACAAACTGTGGGGAAAGGCTGTCATGGCACCTGCTTCCCCCAAAGCAACAAATGCAAGTGAAGTGAAGACAAACTGTTGTGAACAGTGTATATAAATTAATTGTATATAAACATTTAGTGAAGATTTTTGCACTGAAATTTCATTCTTTCATTCTTGAGCATAAGAAATTACTGTATGTGGTTGAGTAAATTATAAAGTTTTCTTTTAGAGACCACACACAAATATATATGATGAGGCTTTTATGTGTGTATTTTATCCAAAACCTGTTCTGGTCTAAAAAAAAAATTTTTTTTTTCCCCGGGTTTTTGAACATACACTATGAAATTTTGCACCATTTTTATTATAAATAAATTTCCCTTAGAAAAGAAAGTGTTATTCCATAGTAAAAAATGTTTTTTTTTATTTGTAAAAACGAAATAAAACTTTTTAAAAAAATGTTAAAAAAGAAAAACTTTTTTTGTTTGTGTTAAAAATATATATATATAAGAAATAAACTGTAGGAAAATTTACTAATAAAAGTATAGCCCAATTTAAACCAAACATTTTGAGTCAACAGCATGATAAGTTTCTATGGAAATAATCCTGTTAACAAAAAATGTATCTAAGTTGCGTACACTTCTGGGATTTCCGGTCTGGCCTTTTTAGACATAACCCTGAATATAACATCATGTGCAAAAAGTTCCATAACTCAATATATGGTCTTGGCAACTGCAAAGGGTTAAAAAAGGAGTGTGTTGGTGTGTGTGCACTGCCATTTAGTTAATCTAATTTTAATCACACCCCTTTTTATTATTGTATCCTAATTTTAAAGTTTCAAACTGATGAGTATTGTAATTTTATCTAGGGAAACTCTGTTATATTTTAAAAAAAAAAAAAAAAAAAAAAATTAAAACAACCCAGATAATATGTTTTTTAATGTTTTCAGCTAGAGTTGTAAAAACTTCGTTAAAAATTTAGTCTAAATATAATATTTAAAAAATTTTCAAACTCACTGCTGCGATGATATAACTATTATTATACAGACAAGCCTAGTATTATACTACTCTCACGCTTTATTAGTAGAAAAAGACATACAACTTTAATATCTTCTAATTATACAAAAATTAAAATAAGAACTGATATAACTGCTGTTATGTCCAACATTATTAACTCGTACAAACCCTTATAATTAGGTTCATGGAAGTTATAGGTCCTAAAATCTAGCAAATTTTAAGTATATATTAAATATATTAATTAAATAAACGTTCTAAATGTTTGGTGTAACAAACAGTTTTTTTTTTTTTTTAAACAAAGGGAATCTCTAAAATAAACTTATTACAAAACAGTTCAAAGAAATTAAAGTAATAGTGGGAAAACACAGAAGAATACTATCCAATTAGTTTAGTTTGATTCTTATTTAGTACATTTTTAATAACTTTTATACAAATTTCCTATTGGTTTTCTAATTACCCTGTTTGCAATAAAAACAGCTAAGAATCACTGTAGCTTTAGGATTCTGTGGCTCTAAACTAGAAGATTATGTTTTGATTTTCTGTGGAGGTTGTTAAGATTTTGCAATGAGTATGGGACTGTCTAACATTAAAAAAAAACTTAGTTTTTAATAAAATTAGAATGGCGCGCTGATTGTATGGACCAGAAACTCTCTAAAAAAAACACAAAATAAAAAATCAGACCTAATGATGGCAATAATTTGGTGTATTACCTCGTAAAATAACTGCATTCGATGAAGAAATATACTATATATATATATATATATATATATATATATAGTTATATATAGATTTTAATATATACAATGTTTTATATATTAGTAGCTAGAAACTTTAACATTAATTTTTACACAAATAATTCACAGAACAAGTTTACTTTTCCAAAAGAATATTTATTACTACAATACAGGCTGTCTTTAATAGAACTACAGTTAAGTCAGCAGTAAAGTGAGACATGTTTACAATGAACATACCTTCGTTAGTAATGGTTATTTATATATTTACAATAATTAAGATTGGGAATTGTTCTTAAGAAAAAGTTGGGTATTAATTAGAGATGTATTAATTAGCAATGTTGAAATTCACCACTGGAATTGGAACAAAGAATTTCACTTTGATTGTCCTGGACAGTAGTGACAGTGCTTGGTATTTACTTTACAAACTCACAAATAACAAAAATTTCTGAAGAAAGTGATGTAATAAAGAGAGATAAATTCTTGTCAAATATTCTACTACCGTAATTGTATTTAAGAGGCTAACTAACATGTTTGTGTGGACTATGTGTTGTATTTGAAAATAAAGTTATGAAAACAGACAAAGCTGATTGTATATATTGTTGTAGAAACACTGAAAGATTGTTATTTTTTATACCAAAAACCCATGCCACATTTATTTGTTGGAACTTTATAATAAAGGTGTCATTTATTATTACTGACAATGGATATATATAGTATATATATATAACTATATATATATATAAAGCATTGAGCAAACTAATTTTAAAACCTGATGCACAGAATCCTTAGCACTCACTCCCTGTAATTATACAATAATCTGTCTCTTCAAATAAAAAAATCTACTGAGAATTCCTACATTTTACATTTGCTGCAATCTTTACCTTAATAGGAAAAGCTCTACAAAGGTTTTTTTTTTATATATTTTTCAATCCCTAACAAACAAAAAATTTGACACATTGTCAAACAACACACTATGCAGTAATTTATCAATGAATCAGCACTGAATACATCGGGCTTACTGGTTAGTTATATTATTATCTATGAACTCAAGCCTAGTATTTGTATTTTCAATAACATTTATATTTGCATGGTTAAATACATACAACTTAAAAATATATTCCTCTTTGTTTTAATAAATTTATTGCAGACTAAGAAACTCGCAAAGCTAACAACAGTATACGTTTAAATAGCACTCAACTGCAACTGTATAGGTTAAAAGATTAATATTTCCAGTTTAAATATAAGTTGAGAACGGACTGCTGCTCCAAGCCCCAAGCAATACACTATTATTCCAGAATGGCGCTCAGCCACTTTTAGTAGCTAAGTATTACTGTTTTCATTACAGCAAACCAACATTTGTTAACACAGTGGGAAGCTAACAACTCACTTGCAACTGGTTGATAGATCAGTATATTTAATCTACTGCCCCAGAAGCTTAAAAGTCAGTTACTCCTAATAAGCAGACCAGAAATTAGCTGAATAAAATGGATTTTTTCTTTGGGCATTAAATGTTACAACAATGGTCCATTTTGGAGATCTGTATAATCTAATAACTATGTCTTATAAACTAGGAATTTTGGACAGGAAATTCTATATTAAACTGGGAAAATGGGTGTAGTTTACCCTGGTGGAGATAAGGAAATATTATAGTATGTTAAAAAGTGTTTGAGATCACTGTAAGATAATATAGAGCTCACATAGACTGTCAATAGACCATATGACCCGAGATTAATCCAGCTTTGATTGCCAAAGGGCTTCAACTAACCCAGCACGATTCTTTCCGTCATTCATTGATACATTCATCATCCCCCATTCCTCTTTTTTTCTCAGCTATCTTCCCCCGTCGGAGTTCTCTTTCAATGCCATGTAAACCATTTGGCTTTCAAAACCGCAACTTGTTAATATAGTTATGTAATGGTAGAAAATACAAAATCAATTCAAATACATCATTTTAGTGCCAAGAGGTCTCGTAATGTGACCCAGTGAAAATGCGCTCAAGTGCTGGAGATCGTGTTACGTGATCCGCTATACTTGTGCGAGAAGTACCAAAGTCATGTAACGAGACTTTTGGAATAATATTTTAAAAGTCTACAATACTGGGTGAAACCATGGACCCAAAGGTTCTCAAACATTTTGCCAACACATAATTTTTTTAAGTTTGGACTTTACAATTTGTAAATATTATGTTAAGTATAACATTTTGTTCACCTCTACAACAAAGAAAGCATTAAAAATTAAGTTGACTACTTTTTCTCATGGTAATTTTAGTTGAAAATTCAATTTTTATTTTTTTCATACAGTAAATTACAAATTCCATTGATATTCCTTATAGATTAATTTTTTCTACGTCTTAATATAATTTTATTTTATTTCTAGAAATCACAATAAAAATAATAACTCTTTATTTAATATTATAAGTTAAAGTTATAGTAAATTTATTTTTGTAATTTTACTAAAAACTTCTACACTATGTAAGAGGATGGCAAGAATATTTTTAACTTTATATTTAAGAAAAATATAGACATTTTTCTTATGGTTCTTATTTTATTTTTCTTATAGAAGTGTTATGGTAAAACACATTTTTTTAGTATATCTCCTAGATTTAAACATTTTCCAATGCATAATTTATTAATGTTTAAAAAAAGGACACAAAAGTTCAAATATCTTCATAAAACATTATTTTATACATTTTCTTGCAAAATCCTAATGTTTTTTTGCGAAAAACCTATAACACTCCTCGCATATTAACCCCAAAAATAATATGACACTACTCAGCATGTAACATTTTTATGCCTAACATTTAAAGGGCATAAAAAAATAATAATGTTAAATAACAGTAATGGTATTTTTTTTTGTATAAATGCTATGACAAATTATGACAAGTATTTCCATCTTATTTCTTTGTTTTTAACTTTGGTTTTATGACATGACTTAGCCTCAAGATGAGCTGCTCAAAAGCACTGATTCCTACAAAATATAATTAGGGAGTAGTTTTACATTAGTTTTGAAACAATGCAGAAAAAAATTAACACACCTGAAAAGTTTTTAAGAAAACATCTTTGGATAAAATGGATACACATAATGTCAGAAACTAGTGGAAGTAAACACAACAAACATTTTTAAACATAATTTTAGAAATGCTTATTATAAATAACCTTACACCATGAAAAATGGTGTTCAGAGGACTAAAGACAAAAGAGATATAAAATATATTTTCAGAGAGAATAGTTTAAAAGCACATGTATAAACAAGAATAAGATGAGCAAAACAAGTACTATAAAAAAGAGCAAGGATAATTTTATAATAGTACTTGGAAAGCCAGAAGGCAGCCAAAATTCAAATGGTGGGATAAGATTGTATCAGAAATTTAATAAATGGGAGTGAACTTGAGGAAGCAGAGAGAGAAGAAAGGAAGGAAATAAAGTAATTTGTTTCATTTCTAAGTCATAAAAATGCACATCCAATTAGAACCAACATGAGTATACAAAAGGAGAGAAACAGTGTTGTCTTACTACATTTTCCTACATGGACTAAATCTGCTATTTAACCATTATCTGTTATTGATGGTGGTGAGAAAACGGGAATTGCAATGAAAACTAGAGTTTAGATAATTTCCATATTAAAACATCTCACAAACAATAAGTTACTTACAGACTATACAAGTTATAGATGTATTAACAATATCTGATTTCAAAAGAAAACTTTCTTGTTACACCAAACAGTATTAAAAATACATCTCTGGATTACATACTGTAAGAACTGCAGATTTAAAACATCAATCAATTTGAATAACATTTATTACAATGATGAAATTAAAAATAAACACATTAGTTGATGGAATGACCAACATTGACAAAAGCAGAGACAAAAGGAAAGTAAACACACAGAACTAGAGGAGAAGTGCGAGAGAAAGATATATGGAGAAAGGCAACATACCCTGGGTTTTCCTGATGGGGCTACCCGTGGAGTCAAGAACAGGGAGCTTTTCTGGAGTCTCTTTCAACTGCCGAAACTAGGTCCTTAAGTAGTTCTGTGATCAGTTCAGCATGGGCACTTGGGAGGAGTT
The DNA here is from genome assembly GCF_021130785.1 of Homalodisca vitripennis. Classification (NCBI taxonomy): domain Eukaryota; kingdom Metazoa; phylum Arthropoda; class Insecta; order Hemiptera; family Cicadellidae; genus Homalodisca; species Homalodisca vitripennis. The sequence goes on from NW_025790703.1 coordinate 8,425, forward strand.
TCTCACGCACCTAGAGCAGCCATAGAAAATATGTCTATGTAACAATATAGTCATACTTAAATAGTGACTAACAAAATTATAAAAAAGTATTTTTAAATTTAGTCTGTGTTAATCAAATATCTTAAAAGTAAACAGAGCAACTTCCAATTGATGTCTAATTTATTATGTTTTTTTAGCTCTTAAAAACTTAGCTCTCAAAGCAAGTACATTGTAAAAACAACAACATTTGTAAATCGTTTTTAAGTCATTCTTCTTTTTTCCCCTAAAGAGTGATCCCTTTTCAGTCTTATTGTGCTTGTCATGGCCTGTGCAGGGCTTCTTTTTCAGGGAGAAGATAATGTTCCATATTAACCTCAGAATAAGTATCTAGAGCTGATAGATAATATACAAACATGTTAGGAGATGTCGTAACATCGTACCAAATTGTTTGCTACATCGGCAGGCACTGTGTCACCCAAATTGAACTGAAAGACTGTCTTCATCTTGTTGGTCTCCAGCTGACACTCCACTTGTCCTTCCCTGGCACTCAACACTGTCAGCTTGGGGCCTGATGGTCTGCTACGGCGCTTCACTGTCAGTCCCTTTCTTTTCGTCATATCTGTCACTCTACAACAGCCAGAAACAATCATGTCAGTCTACACTTGCTGACCTCCAACTGACACTGGCCACTTCACGGTCTTTTCTGTTCTTGGTCATATCTGGTAACTTTACAACAGGCCACGCTAATAGGTTATTTTCACCTTTAAACTGTTAAAATTGAACAGTAAGAAAAGTTCTCTATAGCAGAGAGAGCAGGGTGAGTCCAGTCTACAGGTGGTTAAGTCTACAAACAGAAGTATCTTATTGAGGTTACGTATTAGCAGTAGATGTTTTGATGGCAATATTTGTGACTACTTACATTTTTTGTTGCAGACATTTAAAATTAACAACCATCAGCCACTTAATTAATAAAAAAAAAGTTTACAACTATTCAAATTCTGTAAAAACCATTTCCAACATCTTCCTTTAACTGATCTAAACAAAAAAACCTTTCTCACCGGAACTATCCTACCGAATTAAAACCCTCAAAACTGAAGCTGACAACTAGGAGTATGCTAATATCTTTGATACTGGTTTCTTGAAGTTAAGCAATCCATGTCTGGCCACTTCTACAAATAATTTTTTAGTTTTGTGTGAAGGATTACTTCTGGTTTTAATCCTTTTAGCCCGGCGTCCGATATATCGGACGAGGTGGTCTAGCTAAAATGCCCAACGTCCGATATACCGGACGTCTCGAGAAATTTAATGTAGCTGGCTAATAATATGTCCAAATGCCATCAGTTTCGGTATAGTAGTTGGTGAAGAAACGGGCTACATGCAAAAACAATAAAACCTTCCAATTGGCATCGTATTTCGTCGTCGTTGAGCGTAGTTTATTTGTTCGATGTCAGCTGTCAGAACGACTTTCAGTTGCATTGTTGTTGTATGCTGACTTATAACCTCAATTAGTTTGCGTGATTAAAAGCGGTTGGTTTTTCGTGTGATTTATTGTATTATTAGTAAAAAAAACATGAGTAAACGTCGTAGAGAAAAGTTACCAGTGGAGTGAAAACACTTTGATAAACACTATTATTAGTGGTGAATGTGCTATTTTTGAAGACAATGAATTGAGTTGTTTATATAAAATGTATATATTGTAAATATTATTTCTTTTACTTTTTTTGAAAAATTAAAACAAGTTTTAGTCTTACAAAACCATTACAATTAGTTTGTGTTATTTTACAATTGTTATTATTTCAAAAGTGCAAAAAACATATCTGTATACTTCTACTGACGTGTATGTGGAAATACAGGGTGTCAATTAAGTCTGGAACCTCTTTTTTTAATTTTTAAACCACAATATAAAAAAAATACCAAAGTTTCACACGTGCCTGTACTGGTGATAGTAACGCACATATCTGCCCAATTACCGACCAGATAATCCCTTTGGGGGACGGTCCACAAGGAGTCAGACAAAATTCTTAAATAGCAGCATAGGTCAAGTTTGGTATCAAATTAAAGGTCTTACTTAGCAGAGTACAATGCCACAAAACCGGACTTAAAAAGGTGGATTCATTCAGTAGTTATAGCTATTTGAATTTTAAAATGATTGAACAATGTAAATTACTAAGTATTACAAGTAAAACACCAATTTTTAAGTACCTGTGATCAAAGTAAGTGTTCAAAATGTTCCCCTACCATCGTCTGGCAATGTCCTAGGCGGTTGTAAAAGCCATCCACTGCATTTTGAAGGTAGTCACGAGGAATATCTTGAGCTTCTTGGACTATGAGATTTTCTTAGGTGCGCCAAATCTCGAGGCTTAGTACGATAAATTTTATCTTTGAGGTATCCCCAAAGAAAAAAATCCAGCGGAGAAAAAAAATCAGGGGAAACGAGCAGGCCACTCTACTGCACCACGTCTTCCAACCCATCTGAAGGAATATTGTATCCAAGTATTCTCTTACAAGGAGAGCAAAGTGTGGTGGCGCACCATCTTGTTGGAAATAAATTATTTGAAATTGTCGACCAAGAGCAGCAGGAATGTAGTGCAGGAATTATCTCATTTTGGAGCATTGCTAGATACGAGTCACCATTTAAATTACCATTGATAAATAATGGGCCCATAATTTGATTTCCTATAATACCTGCCCAAACGTTAAGTTTCTGTGGATGCTGTGTATGACTCAATCTGCCACTTTCACATTCTAACAGTAGTTGTGTTATTGGTAATAATTATTGATTCCTGGCTTTGATTAATACATTGTCAGATGATGGGAGGGGAACATTTTGAACACTTACTTTGATTACAGGTACTTAAAAATTGGTGTTTACTTGTAATACTTAATAATTTACATTGTTCAATTGTTTTAATATTCAAATAGCTATAACTACTGAATGAATCCACCTTTTTAAGTCCGGTTTGCGGCATTGTACTCTGCTAAGTAATATCTTTAATTTGATACCAAACTTGACCTATGCTGCTATTTAAGAATTTTGTCCTGACTCCTTGTGGACCGTCCCCTAAAGGGAATTATCCGGTCGGTAATTGGGCAGATGTGTGCATTACTATCACCAGTAAGCACGTGTGAACTTTGGTATTTCTTTCTATTATGGTTCAAAAATTAAAAAAGAGGTTCCAGACTTAATTGACACCCTGTATATGAAGAAGTGCTTATGCAGCAATACAATTAATTGGATATATCTCCTGCATTTATCAAGGAAAGTTCTTCAAATTTTGTGTGTGTAGTAAAGTTGTTTGTATGTACAACAAAATTGCTTCATTTTTCAGGGGGCTTGCAATTTTTTTTCTACCCTTTATGTATGTCCAAACTATAAAAAATAAAAAGTTTTTATGTATATATACGCCTAAAAAAAAAACATATCAAAGTACTTTTTAACTATTACATCTAAGAGTACACTTATTTGTGAACAATTTAAAACAAAAATAAGAAAACTAGATGTATTTTCCCTCAATTCTGCACTACGGTCCCTTATTGCCATGGGCTTTCTGGCAAGTCCATGGAAAAATGGCTGGGGTTAAAAGGGTTAATTAACCCTTTAAGGAGTGCGTGTAAACTCTACATAATGAGTAAGGATGTCATATGACGTATATTCTTATAGTGGGCCTAAAGGAGTACGAACGTCATATGACGTTTTAGCCTTTGTATTTTTTGTATTATCGTAAATGCATTGTATTACTTATTGCCTTTAAGTATATTTTCTGTAAAGTGGTTCCACCTATCGGCAACATACTTAACTTCCATGCTTGTGCTCTTATCCACTTTTAATCTGATTTTTTACCACCAGATCTCAGTAGCCACCTGGTAAAAGCCACTGACTCAAGGTCGCGTCGTGCGCGCATCGCTTTGCTGTCAGATTATTCCGTCACATTATTCTAGCCATTCCTTGTATACTGCATATTGTGGCCGTATTTATCTTGTGAGTGAAATATTTTCTGAGCAACCATCTAGTTTGTTACTGTTGTCCAAATGGCAGACACCATTGATTGAGTCTGTTGTAGTGAGGAAATAAGACATTTTATTTTGAAAAAGTACTAAAATATTGACTTGTAGAACACGTAGTCCTTTTTTTATGAAGTTTCTAAATGTAAATAAACATTTTTTTTAAGAGATTTTAATTTTTTTACTCCTTTTGGTCATTTTTTTTTCGGATTTCATTCCATTACTCATTTTAGCCTATCAAAAGAAGACGTCATATGACGTCCATACTCCTTAAAGGTTAATTATATTTCTAATTGTATAGTGCTACAGTTGCCTTGTTACTCATAGTTACATAAAAATCAATACAAGCCTTTTTTTGCTTGTAGCAACTGACTAACATTTACTGCTACAAAATAAGTCTCTTTCTATTTTAAAAGACTAGCTAAAAACTGTAATAAATTAATTCTAAGTGTAAAATTCAGGTTCCAATACAATAGATTCCAATCAAATTTGATATATCAATGGATTAAAAATGTTTCAATCTCTTAGAATTTTGGTCAATAAAATGTAGTGTTACAGATTTTATGCAAAAGAATTCTTTTCAGTGAATAAAAGGGTTATATAAAAGGACATACCTAATCCAAGAAAAACTTTATGATCATATTTCATATTCTTTTAGCGACATCTCAGAGTGATTATCTATGTTTTAGTTTTCACAGTTATCTATGTGTAATTCACAAAATAAAGTCGGAACTGTTACCAGTAACAAGAGGCTAACCTCAGGGATCTGTGCTTGGTCCAGTGCTTTACACTCCCCTTGTTTTTTTGACAAATGACTTCCCACAATATCTGGAGAAATACTGCAAGGTTGTGATGTATGCTGATGACACTGCCCTTATTATTTACTGAGAAAGACAAAGAACAACTTGACATCAATTCGTATATAGGCTTTTGATATGGCCAAAGCAATACTGCCATATCAATGACCTGGGTCTACTAAATGAGGAGAAAACAGCAGCTAATTTTCACTGCTCCCGAAACCATCACAGGGGTCTCCCAGAGTCTATCCTGGGAGCCTCATGTGGGATAAACTTTGCAAAAAAACTTAGCTCCTGCCTTTATGTAGTAAGACGAATTAAACAAATTAGCAATATAGATATGGGTAAATCAGCCTACCATTCTCTCTTTGAGTCCCATCTTAGATACAGATTAATTGTATGGGGAAGTAAAAACAGCAACAAATTTACAAAAGAGTATTAGTAATACAAAAGAGAACCATCAGAGTTTTTACCGGACTGAGACCACGAGAACAGTTGCAGGGAAGCCTTCAGAGAACTAAGGATTTTAACAGTAGTAGCTCTTTATATAATTGATACTAATTTTGCACTCTGTAACAACTGGACAGACTAGAAACTGGAGACCATCACTGCTTACAACACAAGAAATAGATACCACTTTGGCTCTTGAAACACACCACCTAAGTTTATTATGAGAGGAAACCATCATACAAAGGAGCAATCTATTTCAACATTCTACCATACTCTCTGAAGAAAACACCAGTCAAACACACTGAAGAACTCACTCAAAAGTTGGTTTCTCCAGCGACCCTTCTACACTATTCAAGAGTTTATAAATTGGAAATCAATTGCATCATGAACTGATATTTAAAATTTTCTGTTCTGTATGTCCTTTATTGTATTGACAAAAATTCTATACTCAACGTTTATGAATAAAGAATATTGTCTATTGTCTATAGTTAGTCTTAAACTTTATAAACACCAAGCGCTTATGCTTTGTGTTGTATGAATGGATTATTACTGAGACGTTTTAATACTTCTGGGTTTGAAGTAATATAAGTGTATATACAGTAAACTAATGGAAAACCTACTGAAGGAAAACTAGAAAGAGGTACTCAAAGCTCCAATAGCAGAAGAAACCTTTACTAAATTCATAAACAACTATAACTATGGCCCCTTGAACAAGCATAAGAAAAGTTAGACTAAAAAAGAAAGTGAAGAATATTCAATTTTGCTGATAGAGAGGCTTGTACCGTATTATAAAGAAAAACTACCTCAAAATTCTGAATGAAATTTGAACAATCCAACAATGAGCAAGACAAACTGACCTAGCTACTACTAAAAAGACTACCATCTTAGGCTGAGAGGGTTCGGCCAATTTCATAACAATACGGAAAAATAAATTCTATAACGACTTGGATTGTAGATATTAATATTTTAGACATCCAAGACGATATAAAATATTTTTTGATTAGTAAGCTCAGAGTGAATATTCAGTAACTAGATTTTTAAAACTATTAAATATTATCTGGTTTGTCTTAAATAAAAATCACAGTTATAAAATTAAAATAATGGATTTTATTTTAAGCTGGCAAATTAATAAGTTCAACGTTTCAGAATTTTCATCACTCTATTTTCCACAAAATAATTGACAAACCGTTAGTAAATTTAAAAGAGTTCCTTTGGCAAGAAATAAAAATATTAATCAAATATATCAAACTAAAAAATCAGAGCTCTCTTTTAAAATAAAATAATAATAAAGTTTTAAAATAAAAATCAAATACCACTTGGAAATAACTAAACTAAAAATGTTTCACTTCTAAGTTCACATCACAAAATTCAAAAATAAAAAATTTAAACTTCTCTTTCCACTAGTTGAACCTTAACTTTCAAGTCTCTGCAATTCAAGATTAAAACTCTCTCAAAACAATTATTAAAGTTCAATAAATTACCAATTAAACAATTCACTATAAAACAGTTTTCCATTTAAATATTAATAAATTAACTAAATTTCCAAATTTCAATTAAAGTTATATGACAAAGTTCAATTTTAATACACTTTTCTTGCAAGTTTGAACCAAATGTAACTTGTATGATTCTATTTATGCTCTATTGTTCATCGAGAATTAATTATGCAGATTGCTTTGTAGTTTCTATGAATTAAATTTTTTCCTATAAAAAAGACAACAAAATTAATTTTAAATATCAGATCTGGAAGACTATTTCAATCAAACGTACAATAAAATTTGGTGCTTACCTCAAAATCCCTTGCGGAAAAAATTTAGAAACACGACGCACTGTAATACACGAAAATTACCAAAAGAAGGGCCGAAAATTATGAGTTGGCGCTTATATACTCCCCCCCTCTAATCAATTCTGCTGGACATCTCCGCGGTGTTCTCTCTCATTGGTCCAGCTGTATCAAACAAGGAAGAACAATAGCCCGTAACAAGACAAGTTATAATCAATTCAAGGCAGTCAACCGCCTTCCTAACAATTTAAAACTACCAGTACTAACTTTCCAAAGGATTACATGTTCGTTTTTACCCTGACTTATCACAATCTAATTTATAATTAAATCCCAATATTTCGTTCCCAAAATTTTTATTTAATTTAAGTTTTAATTTAAAAAAATAAACCAATGTAGTTTTAAAAAACGCTACAAAATCTAAAGCAACTAATAAATAATTGACAGAATAGAAACAATGCAGCACAAGAAAAATTAAAAGCTAGAAATCAAGAAGACAACCCATACTCCGTAGCTAACCACATGAATTATTTTCTTCACCTGATCGCAGAGAGAACACTGAACAATAACCCTAAATCATCCAATAGCTATACTTTCAGAAACGAAGTACTGGACATATACAAAACCATATGTGGACATACTTTCAAAATACAAACCCAGTAGAAAGTATACAATTATTATTAAAATCTCAAATATGAAATCTCTGCTGCAACAGATATCTCCACAAAATTGTTAAAGCACTGGCAATGATTCTCTTACAACTTTTCTCAGAAATATAATTAAACAAATCCTCAGTTGAGGTCAATTTCACTCAGCATTTAAAACATGTAAAAGTGATCCCAATACACAAAATCGGCTGTAAAACAGAAGTGAATAATTACAGACCGGTTTTAATCATTCCAGCCATAATGTTTTAGAGGAAGTAGTACGAAAAAAGTCTTTTGAGCGATATAACTTTAATAACAGACAAGGAACACGGATTCATTAAATGGAGACCAACGGCTACAGACCTGATCAACTTTGCTGACTGTGTACTAGACAACCTTCAAGAAAGGGAAATTGTAACAACGCTTTTCCTAGACTTAAGCAAAGCTTTTGAATTTGCCTGGGACATGATCTCATATGTACAAGTTTACAAAAGTCGGGAATAAAAGACACAGTTAAAATGTGGATCAAAAACCATCTAGAAAACCAGAAGGCAAATTGTATATATAAAACAAACAAGAAATGGTTACTGAAGTAACCAAATCAAGATTTCTACATGTAAACTGAGGAGTATCTCAGGGTATTGGGTATCTCGGTATTGGGACCAGTATTATTTATAATGTTTACAAACGACTTGTCTGAATACCTTGAAACTTTCTGCACAACTTCAATGTAAGCTGGTGACACCACCTTACCTTGAGTGGGGAAAAAAGAGAGATAATCTTTATGTTAAATGTTACACAGCAATAAACATGGCCTATCAATATTGCCACTCAAATGACCTTATAGTTAACCCAGAGAAGACAAACCAACTAGCTTTCAGGAGAAGATGCGAAGAAGTCCAGCAATTCCTGAAGTGGACAGAAAACCCCAAATAAAGTTTCTGTTTCCATTTTAGAGCTTGATGTTGTTTGCTTTCTTCTGAGATTCTGATGACATCTTACAAGTTACAAAGATTGAAAATCGTATTATTGGGCTTCAGGAGAGACCGCTGATGATAACGGTATATAATTTTGGTATGTAAATACAAAAAAGTAATTTTGGAAATACTAAATACCTACAAACCAATTTTAATTCATTAACATGGTGTATTAAACATTTCAGTAAGCGAGGAATTTTTTTATTTTTTGGTTAGGAACATTTTTCCTGTGGCAAAGTTTTAGACAAAGGTATAAACTTTATTTTTTGTTTCCAAACAAATTTTTTCAGTTTACTAATTTCGCTGGGAAATGCGTGCAAACCTAAATTATTGAAAATCAAAACACACAGAGCGGATGCGTGCGCTGTGCGTATACACACAATTTCTACTCAACTTTTTTGTTAATAGCAATACTTTACTTTCTATTATTTTTATCATTACTCAACTATAGTACTATGTATTGTAACCATAGCGAAAATTAAATTAAATATTTTAAGTTTAATAAAATTAACCATGCTTAAAACAATCTGTTTTGCCTTCCCTAGCAAAATTATTTTAAAATATAAACAATTTAAACACGTGCAGTAATAGAAAAATAAAAGAAAACATTTTTAAGTAAGTTATTATTAAACAAGTGAAATTATTTAGTACATACTATTACATAATCACAGTGAAATTATTTCAGTCCGTGGTTGATTTGATCACTTGGTGGTTCCGAGTTACTTGCTTTTAATCTTTGTCAATGTCCACAGTCACTGTCGCTGTTTTCACTGTCTGATGAGTCATCTCTAAGGTTTATAATAAATGGTTCCATTATGTCATCTCTAACAATTTCTTTAGCCCAATCGTCAGACTGCAAATTCTCACTGTGTCTCACACAATTTTCCCAATCGACAGCGGTGACGTTATCTATAGCTTCTGAAGTGAGTTTTTCAACATCTGTTAATTTGAAAGTACTATTTCTTTGTAGCAACTTTTCGCTTGACTTGTGCCCAGATAAGTTCAATCGGGTTGTACTGGCAGTGGTAAGGGAGGCAACCTCACCACTTCATAGCCCCATGACAACGCTAGTTTGTCAAAGCTCGTATTTTTGGTGTTGTCTAAAAAGGTATCACTTTTATAAGTAAATTCCGCTTTAGTTTCCTTGTCAAGAAAATCAATATTTTTTCTATTTACCGCAGTCTTGTATATCTTTTTTTCTTCCAGGTTTAGATAAGGGAACTTTGTCAATTTTGTGCAGAGTGGTATGGTGCATTGTCTATAACAATGACTGTAGTACGGTTCTTCCAAACTTGGTAGAAGATCTTCATAAAACCACCTCTTTAAATGATGCTTGATTTCATTTCAGCATGATAAATCTGTAATCTTACCGGTTGTTTTTAGATAGATCTAAAACCCATTTGACTGCACTGTGGAATAAATCATTTTGTGAATTTCCTTCTGGCATGACACACTATTAAACCCTACCACCGTTCCCTGTTGGAACTTCACAAACCACCACCTTTTGTCAGAATGCTGTTAAATAAAATGTTTTGTGTGACTTTGGTTTACCCATGTTTCGTCTAGATTACACGCTAATCAACGTTTTCATCCGTTTACAGATTTTCATTATTCCTTAAAAATTGTGCATGTGCAGTGCAACAACAATGTCCTGTCTATTTCCTGTTTTTCCATCAAAAAATTACGACCATGACGACCATCGTTTGCTTTCTTAAACTTAAAAACCAACAGGTGTGCAATAGCCTCCTAGTTGTTCGGACACTTCCCTTGTATTCCCATTTTTTTCCTGAAGTTTTTATTCTTCACGTTTTTCCAGGCTGTTGGAATACTTCACACGGTGTTTCTTCTCCAAAAACCTCCCAAAATTGTTCTTTCGAAACCAGATCACAATCAAAGTCGAGCGGAAGCAAAACAGTGATTTCTTCTCTTGTGAATACTGTTTTTCTTGGGGTACGAGAAATCATTTCAATGTTGGTGACAATTTTTGTTCTTGGGGACACATTCGTTGAACAGAACGGGAAGGACTTAATCCACCACCACTTTTGATGTAAGTTCTTGGACTTTTCTTTAAGGTTAAATGTTCACAAGAACACCAGGCATCAGCCTAAACCTTTCAGAGAAAATTCAGGACGCGTTAACTACAACACATTTTAGTTTGGACTATTTAAATCACTTTTTTTTAATACCCTCTAATCGTCATCCATTTCACAGTGTGGATTTTTTCATTTCCACGTGAACAACCACTGTGAAACTACCAGCTTCCTGCCATTTTCATGATTAAGTAACTACACTCACTAAACTTAGTTCAGACAGTAGGAATACGACTGGCACTGGCACTGGGCCAGGGATGGCGTGTGGAAAAGCTGCAGAGCTCGGCGCGACGCGTGTGGACTATGGCAAACAATGTGCACAACAGCGTTGCCAATTAATTGTGCCTGAGTAGTGACCGATTCTTCCTCGACCCTTCCTTCCACTTCACCGGTCCGATACGTGGCAGCTAGCGCAAAATCCACCCACCCGGCATTATTTGGTGGCCGTGAACTGGTAGAGCCATTACACAAATTATCGCAGGAGGAGTTTTGAAAAATTTGTTTTATCAGCTTTCTAAAACTCAATAGTGACTAAACCATACAGAATGGGGGAACAATCTGGAAAAGACCCAAACTGCTCAAACTAATATTCCGGGATTCCATATTCGACGTGTTTTTTTGCTGAAAACATCTTTTTCTGTTTATAAATGTGAACAAGATAATGTTAACTTGTCGTATCAATTAATCCTACTCACATTTCAGAGAGCCAGCAGTTCCTGCTATCCCATGTCACCATTCTTGAAATGACGTGGTAGAGTTTTCTATATACGATTCACAAGTGGATTATTTTTTTAAAAACTTCATTTGTAAATTTATTCTACTAAACGACATTCTGAAATAGTATCAGAGGAATGATTAATAAGAAAAATACTTCCCGTTCTCACTTTTTATTTAATTATACAGCAAATGATATAAAATATACAATTTTCCATGGATTTTTCATTTTGTGGTAAAAATGATCCATTTTGAGGGGTACTTGTTACCAACCAAGAAGATAGCCTATTAAATATCTTCTGTCCACATTGTGTTTTTAAATCAATTCAGCTTATTGTTTTTTAGAAAATTCTTGTATTTTTATATATATAGAAATAACACCAATAGTATTCAAAAATAGTTTTTTTTTGTGATTTTTAGAACCAAGTAATACTGGTTTTTAAAAAAAAGCCTTCAAACGTGGGGAATTTGCAAAAGCTCAACCTCTACCTGTTGTTAGGAGCTTTCTTACTGATATGAGGCTATAATGAAAAGTGTTTTGTTATAACTGAATTGGCGGATAAATAGGTATAGAAATGTTCAAGTCAAGAAGTAATGCAACCAAGTTACCTAAGAATTGTTTTTACTTTTATGCAAATAATAATTTTCACAGATAGGCCAAGGCCAAGGCCTATACCACTCACAAACAAAAAAAAAATCACTTTTTCTTTTAGAATGCAAATAAACAATTTTACACAGGATAGGTCTAGGGCGTAATACCCAACTCACAAACACGTACCACCCACAAAATCAATTTTACTATCATTATTATTTTGCTCTGCTGCTACAAGCGGAAATATAGTATTTAGAACCCAAAAACACTATACATTTTGTTACTTGAGCTAGAAAACTTATTTAAGAAGAACAAATATTGGATTTATCCAGAACTCGTGACACACAATGTAAACACACAAACCGGTCTGTAATAAGCAACAGAGCAGAAACGATGTGTTGCAGCAACAGCTGATTGTGAGCAATCTGATTTCAATCTGTTTTTGGGTTCTATAAATATCTGGGAATGAGATAAAAACATTTTCGTGTTGTAAACATAATTAAAGGTATTGGAAATTGACTTACTCTTTGTAAAAATATAAAATAACGCTCGAAGTAATTCAAAACCGATGCCAGTAGATCGCATAGTGCTTACAGTCTGCACAATACTGTAACAATTCACTGAAACCACTGATCGGGCCTGTTCATCAGCTGTGGACTGTTCATGAAACACGTTGAAGGGTTAAATATACATGCACTACACTTAGTTTACTTAAACTCAGTTTATTAGAATTAAAAAATGGTGTTTCCTTTTTTGTTAATAGACATATATGACATTAATACAGGTTTTTGTGTACAACGTTACACTGTGGAATGTAACGATTACCAAAAAAAAAAAAAAAAACATTATTACTTTTATATTCAAACCCTTCACATTACCTAGCACATTAAAATGGTTAATGTTTTATTTTTAAATAAACTTAAATAAAAAAAATGTTTTTTTTTAAAAATACAACAAAGAAATGCTTTGTAAAAATTCTGATCTCAAATTTACTACAAATAAAATTTCATATGACAAAATAAAAATATATAAAACCATTCATAGCAATTTCTAAAACTCCTAAATATTTTTTTGATTGAATAAATTTTTTTTTTCTCTATCGAATGGAAATAGTACTTAGGGGGCTAAAACGCGAACCCGCAGCAGAGTAATCGGCTGCAGTGCCGCCCCCACCACCCCCCAACCCCCCCTTTTCGCGGCTCAACAACGTTCATCATAAACAAGCCATGCCGTTCTTAAAATACTAGGGACCTTCTTACACCAAACTAATTACATGTCCTACCCTATAAAATGGGGGTCTTTTATTTTAAAAAAAAATTAGGGATTATTTTGTAAAACTATGAGGGGGTTTAAAAAAAACAAAAAACTGTTTTTTCACAACTCTGATGGGAAAGGGCTAACTTTTGGGTTTTATACAAGGGGTACCACGGTTCACCGACTGGGTCCTTCAAAATTAATTTTTTTTTGAAGTCCTTTATTAAAACAAAAAATTTTTTTTGAAAAACCCAGAAATTAGTTTTTAAATTTAATAAGTTTTTTTGTTTAAAAGGGTTAAGCAAAATTTGACGAAATTTTTTACAAATGAACCCCCTTCATGAAAAAAAAAAACAATTTTTTTATTTCATTTTTACACAACCTTTTTTTTCTTCTCTTTCATCAAGCAAATTAAAACTTAAAATGAAGTGACAGTTAATTAATTAAACACAATATTTAAGAATATTCATAGCTTTTAAAATTAGTATTCTCAAAACAAATTTTAAACTATAAAAAAAACAAAAACTAAACAAATAAAATTTAAAAACCATAGCCATGTTATACATGTCACAAACAAAGGGAAAACTTTTGTCGACAAAACAACTTCAGACACAAAACATAAAGGGAACAATGTTTTAAAGCTGTTCTGGACAACCTGCGGGGAAAAAAAACACATGCGTTAAAAGTGTACTGGGGGAAAGCTAGTTCTAATTAGAATTTTATTGGAGCAAGTTTTTCAATTAAATATAAACTTGTTGGGGGAAACTGATTTTAAAAAAGTTATAAATGAAGTCTCATAATTTTTTAACAAAGTTTTAAACCGATAAACACACAATTTCAATTATTTTCATTAATACATGAATAAAATAAGAGGTAAAAAATTGTCTTTACGTATGGGGGCCAAAAAAATGGGAAAATGTAGTAGAAACAAAATCTAATTTTAAATGCATAACCTCATTTAAAAAGTTATTAAGAATTTTAACCCATTGGCCATGCAGAGGAATGAAAAATTTTTTCATGCATAACATATTTTTTGTTTATCTTTTCTTTATTAGAAAAAAATTGAATATTACTTTATTTAAAAACCAAAAAAGCAAAATTTTTTGAAAATAATAAAAACAGCTTAATGGAAAAAACTTTTGGGAATAGTTTTTATTTTTAATAAAGTCATACCTGGGGAAATCACGTTTCCCTTTAAAAATATTTAAATCCCTAAAACCAAATATTTATTTCATTTCACGAGTTAAAAGAAAAATAATTTTTCCATTGTAAAAGTTTTGTATTTTTATTTTTCTTTGATCTTTTTTTTTTAATTCTTAATAGTGTTTAAAATTTTTTTATTGGGGGTTTTTTAGTATATTTTAAAAATTATTTAAATAAAATGATCAAAAAAAAAAATTTAAAATAACTTAAACAAATCTAAAAGTAACATTTTTTTCTTTTGAGCCCAATAATAATGGGGAAAGTTTTTTTTTTCCTAACAACCTAGGAAAAACATTGACCCTCATACACATTTTCAATATCAATATAAAAACTGTATTTCAAATTTTATCTCAAAAAAAAAAAGAATAAAAGGGAAACAAAGCATTGATTATATTTGGCATTTTTTTGATTTTCTTTTAATAAGTAACAATAGAAAAATGGTTAATTTTTTTCCAAATATAGCAAAATTGGCGAAATAGACAAAAAAAAAACATTTAAAACCCTTTCCCGTAATTAAGATTTCATTTTCTCATTTAAAAATTAAACTAATCCTATTGCCATTTAACTATATAGTTTTTCCATTAACACATTTTGAAGCTCCCAAAAATAATAGGGACTGTTGGCTTTACACATCAACTCTGACATTTAACCCTAGACATAACAAAAAGCAAACTAAGCATGCATACCTGGCCAACCTCGTGGGGCTCATTACAAACTTGTACCAAAGATCACTGGGGTTAGGTCAGGGGCCGCCACCCCAGCACTGGCACGACATCACAGGGGCAGAGGGCTTCACAGGGCATTTTCCCTGAAGCGGTCACACTAAGCACTGGGGACACTCAAAAAGCTTGTTGTTTTTAATGTGGTATTGCTGAATTTAGTGGAACTGCTCCAAAATTTGAATTCTCTTAACTACCTCATATAACCGTATTGGGGCTTTCGGGGAAATTTCTCCTGGTCTGCAAAACACTTTTCTCAGAAACGCATACTGAATTTTCCCGTTGCTGGGGTTTTAGGGGCTGTTACTTTTTTAAAACCCTTTTGGGGAGGGGAAAGGGCATTAAAATTTAACTTTTATAAATGGATTGGGGAACCCTTTGGGGGGAAAAGAACTTTCGGGTTTTTCACCTGGCCCTGGAACTGGCTTGTTTTTTGATAATGACTGGGGGTTTGAGTAAGAACTTTTCAGTATTGAACACGGAGCATTGAAATTGAACTTATATTCTTTTTAATTTGGCTTTGAGAATTTTAACTTGGTTTTTGGTTGAATGTTTGGGGTGTTGAAACGAACATGATTTTTTCTGAATCATGGGGGTTTTAAAATTAATTTGGTCAATTGAGACACTGGGCTGTTGAAACTAGTTACTCAGGTTGTTTATTTGGCTGAGAAAACTAAACTTATTTCGGGGTTTAACACTTGGGCCCGAAAAAATTGAATTTTGGTTAATGATTGGAGCTTTGAATAAGAACTTTTTCAACTGAACAATTGAAAAATGTTTAAAATGAAAATTGATATTTCGGGTTGTGGGGTTTTGGGACTGAAACTTACTTTAGTTCAGGTTTAAATTGGGGGTTTAAAACGCCTTGGGTCCGGGGAAAAATTTTGGAAAATACCTTTGGTTTTTTACAACTGACATTTTTGGGAAAAAACCGATACGGTTTTGGGGATTGGGAAATGTGAAAACTGAACTGCTTCGTTGGGCAATCGGGGCGAGTAAGTAATTTGATCTCAATTGAACTGTAGGGGCTTGGGGGTCTGAAATTGATATTCTTTTTTTGCAATTTAGGGGTTGAAACGAACTTTATGTTCAGATCTCAACTGGATCTATGAGAACTGTGGCTTTTTTATATTCAATTTAATTAGGGCGCGAGAATTGGGGCTTGATGTTCATTTTTAATTGAAGAGCGGGGGCCAACTTCTGCCTTTTGGGGAAATGATTAATCTGAGAACGTATTTTAGTTCAAATTTAGCTGTATAAGAAAAAAACCTGTTTAAAACAACCCCCCTTTTTAAAATTTAAAAATTTTTTTTTTAAAAAAAAACGCTTGTATCGAAAAATTTTGGGAAAAAATTTTCCAACAATGTTCATTAATAAAATTAAGAAAATATTTAAACTGATTCAGGTTAATACTTGAGGTTGTAATGACCCTTAAAATTGGGCGCAAAAATTAAAACCCGGGCGGTTTAAAAACTAAAGAAATTGCCTGAGTCTGTTTAAAAAAAGTTGCTGACAAGTACCTTTTTTGCGAACAAATGAGCGGGAAAAAAACCTTTTATTTTTGAAATACTGGGGGGCTGGAAAAAAATTTTTTCTGGGTTTAGCAACCGTTTCATATAAAACCGTTTGTTCCCTTTAGCAACGGTGTACCCGAATACGACTTGATTTTTTGGTTTTATTATTTAATACCAATAAGGAACTTCCAATTTAAACCCTTAAACAGTTTAAAAGGAACTTGATGTCTATTTTTAAAAGGTTTAAAGTTGAATAGAAACCGCTCAGGTGATAGCGCTGCCTCGAATACAACTTGATGTTTCCCTTGAGCCACTGTCGGTCGGAAAAAAGCTTTCTCTTGCGAACAGGGGGAAACTGAATTGAAACTTGGTGTCAGAAATTAAGTGGAGCACAAAATTGGACTGCCGCTCTGGGGGGGAACGAATATTGAAACCAAGTCAGCTGAACAAAACAGACAAAGGAACTTGTTCTTGTTGAACTACAGGGGGCTTTGGGCAAACAGATCAGTTACAAATTTGGGGCCGCAAGTACTGAACCTGATCCTGTTTTAGTGAATGTTGGGCGAAAACATAAAATGTTCGGGTTTTATTGACCCGGAGTTTGTATATGGAAACCCTTTTTCCAAATGGGGAAGGAGCTGAGAAGAAAATCGTTTTCTAACGATTTGGGGCAGCATAAGGGATCTTCAGAACTAAACTATCAAAGGGAGCGACTTTTTCTGACCCAAAAACCTTTGTTAAGGGGTCTCGTCTGACTGTCCGAGGGAGGGGTTGTGGCGCATGCACTGGTAGTTTGGCTATATATCAGGATTTAAGCACAGTTTTTGGGGGCGGGAAACACCCCCCCCTCTAAGTCCATCTCATTACCAGGTCCTGTGTCGTTACACCGTACTTCTGCCCATACCGTCCAGCTTCCCCTCCGCAATCATATGTTTACATTTAAATTTGATCACGGTTTTACACAAAATACAAAAGGTGTTTGTAAAAAAGTACATTTCAAAATGTAAATTCTGTTACTTTCTGATAATTAAGATTTCAAGGCGGGGTAAATCTCTATAAAATTTGGGCCTGAAAAGCATACAATTTTTTAAAGGTTGATTGCAATTTTTTCCCCCTTTTATACAATCATACTAATAAAACCAGACTTTTCTTTAATAAAATTTAATTACTACAAATTCTTAAACACAATCATATAATCACTATATTGAAACACACCAACAATACTAATAACTTTTATTTTTTTTGAGCCTTCAAAAACCCAAACAAAACATAAAAATTCCTTTTGGAAGGGGAGTTTCTTTTCCTATTTTTAAAAAACCCGACAAAAACTGTTTTAAATTTACTTCCCAAAACTTGCCTTTAAAAATAATGGCAAAATGTGAAGATGCCCAAATATATCACAATTGAGCTTGTTTTTTTATTTAAACAACAAAAATAGATTCTTTTCTAATAAAAGGGAAGGGTAAAATCCTTTCCCTTTGTTTGGCAAACCAATAAAAACTTTACTGTATCATACTTTTATAGAACAAAAAAAAACAATTTAAAAAATTCTATGATCACCAAAAAATACATTTCAATTCACCAGAATAGACAGTAAAATGTTATTTCAAAAAACAATAGTTAAAAAATAGGTTATATAAAATAATTAACAATATTTTTACTAATTTTCATAATATATAACTTTTTAAAAAAATACACAAATTTTTTTTTGAAAAATTACAATTTGATCAATGATAAACCATTCATTTGTTTTCACTGGGTTTAAAACCCGCTCTCTATTGAAAAAAGAAAGAACGCACATAAATATCTAAACCAAATTTTAATTATAAACTTGGGGGGTTATTAGGTAGAATGTGACAATAAAAAGGGGCTGTAAACCTTGGGGACTATAGTATCTTTTAATATTTTTAAGTTTTGCTTATCACTCCAAAATTAAAATTTAAATTTAAAAACTTATGCTCTGTACAGTATTTTGAACATTTTTGAAATGAACTACACATATTCAAAAACATCATCTTTTTGAAATTTAAAATTTTACTTTTTTAAAATAGAATCCAAAAAAAAAAAAAAAACATTGACAACCCTAAAAAAACTTAAAACAAAAGAAAAGAAGAAATAAAAAAATTTATGAAAAAGAAACCTTTTAAAGAAGCATTTTTAGCTGAAGGGGAGGTGGCTGGGCGGAAGTAGAGGGCGTGTAGGTTGCTTGACACTCAGAATTTTAAGATGGAGGACCACACTTCAGCCAACTGGACAGGTTTACACACACACACACATACAATTTTAGAGTTGTGAGTAATGGGATGTTTCAGAAGTAAACTTGCAAGGGTTTTAACAGATTCATTGCAAAAGTTTTATTCTATAAAACACTTATGTTTCTTTATTTTTTCAGTTTAAACCCCAATACATTTTTAAAAAACTGGGATATTTTAATCTTTCTTTATTGTGTAATAAAAGAACTTTTTCACACAAAACCAAATTATCAATTTGGCGAACAAATGATAATCACTAATCAATTCAGACTGAGAGTTTTATTTGACTAAATTTTAAAAAACATTCTTGAACATTTCCCCCCTTACCCCCGAAGAAAAAGTGGCTAATTTAAAATGTCAATTGTTTTTGTATTAAGAATTTTCTTTGTAAAGCACAAAGGGACATTCTATTTCACAAAATATCTTTGGTAATACCACACATTTGGGGAAAATACTTTTGATAGCAAATAATTGACAAAATATTTAGTAAAAAAATTTAAATTTAAATAATTTTTTTATTAAAAAAAGGTGTAAATGACATAGATATAATGCTGTATTTTTTCCTTCTGAAGGGTCATTTTGAATAAATTAATATTTATAACTTATTAACTTATTTTTAAAATCTTCTATTTTGATAATTTCAAAAACAACGGGGAACACAAATTTTCCTTCTTTCATTTTCACCAGAAATTTTAAATGTTTTCATAGATTTTTCAAACTGTTATACTGATTACAACTCCAACCCAAATTACTTTGTCCCCCTAGCTTTAAAAAATTATAATGGTTTTACTTTTTTAAAAACAACCTCAAAATACTTCAGGAAAATTACTATCATGTTCTGCAAAACATTGCATGCTCGGACAAAGACATTACATACAAAGTTATTTACTCTTTATATGAAAGTGATGTGTTGAAAAAGAATACTGAAACTTGAATCCAACAATCTTTAACAAAAATTCAGATTCAAGAACCGATCAACAGAATTTTGGGAATCCCAAACCATGAGATCATGGCATATCAATTACAGTAGGACACAAATTTTCCACTCACTAAAACTTTGTTTTTTTTTTTTTACTCATTATAAATTCCAAAAATAATAACCTAAAAACTAGTTATCATATTTTTGTAAAAATAAATTTTTTTGTAGGTCAAAATTAAATAAATGCATCATCACATGACTTTGGGATTTTG
Source organism: Homalodisca vitripennis (assembly GCF_021130785.1). NCBI lineage: Eukaryota > Metazoa > Arthropoda > Insecta > Hemiptera > Cicadellidae > Homalodisca > Homalodisca vitripennis. Next base: position 28,583 of record NW_025790703.1, read on the forward strand.
CGGGGCTGCAGCTGATCGACAGTTTGAAAATTAGATCACAAAACTTGTTTTATTTTCACTTAGGTTTGAAACAACTAAAAGATAAACCCAATTAACAAAAAATCATTCTTTTGTTAAACAAACTTTGCTTTCATCAGATTTCTATTTTTTTTCATTGCATTGCTACACCGCTGAGTCTATTCACAGATGGTAGCTGATGGGCAGACACAAATTCCCAATCACTAAAAAAATTTTTTTTTTGCATTTTGTTTTTTGACAAACCCAATAGATAACATTTTTGACAAATTATGATACTTTTGTAAATAATATTTTGCTTTTAGAAGTATTTTTTATGTTTTTTTTGTGCAAAAAGCCACTGCTGCTGGGCGTGCCAGATGTCTGCTACTCGACAGAAAGCAAAAACATTCACTTTTTTTGTTAAAAAAACAGTTTTTTGAGCTGTTAATATTTCCTCTATAAAAATAATATGTTTAAATTTTTAAAAATTTTTGTATCAGACTAAGTGCAATTTGAAATTATTCAAACACTTAAATTTTTAATTTTACTTTAGAAGTAATCAAATTTATCCCAGATTGGCAAACAAAAACTAAAACTGGGAAACCTGTGTCTATCCATTACTAGGGACTATCCCCAAAACAGTAAAGGGAGCATATATTTTCTTAAAAAATAGCATTTCCGCCCTCTAACACCCTTACAAAAATTGTATTCTTTGGGGGTTTCTTTTCATAACATACAGTTTCAAACGGATTTGGGAAAAATGGGGTTTTATGATTTTGTTAAATCACATTTAAGTTAAAAAAATTTTTACAACGAAATTTGAGAATCGTAAATTTATTTTTTTAAAATTTGAAATTGGATTTAGATTAGAAAACTCTGGATTCGCCCTTAATAAAAGAACCCCAAATTTTTAAGTGAAATATGCAAAAAAACTTCGTACACACAATGTTTACGTTACTGTAAATTTTACAATTGGTTACTTCACAATTAACTATGTGAAGATAACCAATTTCTTACTTTTTTGTTTTTAAAAAGTTTAAAAAAGAAAATTACAAAACTAGTTTATACCTCAAAATTTTAAAAAAATTAAAGGAAAGTTTCATTGTTAAACAATTTGGGGAAAAAATCTAAGATTTTTAAAAAAGTTAAAAATCATAGACAAAAAAAAATGATTCAAACTCTATTTAATCATTGTGCATTTTGAGCAAGTTCAAAATCTACACTTCCCCAAAACATTTTTAAGGGGTTTTTCAAAAATTTTCCCCTTTACAAAATTTTGCAGAAAAGGGCCAGCAAAAATAAGCAGTGCAAAATTGCACCTTCAGGGAAATGAAAATTTGCTTTCATCTGTTGGGAACATTTTCTGCGTTCTAGGGTCTTTTTTTCAATAATTTTATACATTTACATTTTTTTTCAGCTTTTTATTTTTTTTGATATATAGTTCCCCCTAAAATGAAAAGTATGGAGTGGGAGAAGTGTTAAATTGGGCCTTCCTTTATTTTCTACTACATTATACTACTACTAGAATTTTTATAACATGTATCATAAAAGTAAATAAAAATAGAAAAACAAGTCCTAAAAATAATAAAATTTAAAAAATATACTTTAATTAATCTTTAAAAAAACAAAATTAAACCCATGCATCGAAGGAGTTTTTATAAAATTTTTCCTTGAGTTTATGGCTACGGCTGGGGCCCCCATTATCGGGAACCAGATTAATTTTTTCCGAATGTTTTTCTCAGCTCTATTTTCCCGCTGTACTCCAAATATAATATGCCGTACTCCCTAGGACCAGTACCACTGCCACTAAACAACAATATTTTCTAATATTAGTGGGCCTAACCGAAGTGATAGAAACTACAACTTTTACTAAAGACTGTGCTAACATTCTTAACTACACAAGGTGTGATTTTTTAAAACTTTATTCCGAAAAAAAATTAACCAAAAAAATTAAAATGTTAGGGCTGAGTATAAAAACTTAAATCCTACTTTAAAAATATTTTTTTTCAAACTTTCCCAAATAAAATACAGATTCAATTTTCCCCAAATTAGTTTTATCTTTGTATTAGAAAGATAAATTAAAAAAAATTTCAATTATTCTCATTTCCTTTCAAAAAATTTTAACTACCAGCAAAAAACGCTGAAAATAGGCACTGACTGTGAATGAAAGTACTGTTTTGGGCCCCTTTTTACGGGCCAAAACATTGTAGAATACACACAAATCTAACGCCTGTCTCAACCTTGGGGTGGCCAGTGCTCTATCTTTCGAGCACAAAGGTTAAAGTCACTCAACCTACATTCATTGGGGATCCCACTTATGAAGACATCAAACCGAACGGTTTTTTAAAAAATACTTTTAAACTATTCAGGTATTGGGTTAAATGAAAGGTGAAATTATACTAAACCCTTTTTATTTCATTTTAAAAGCCTCTCATTAAGTGAAAATAGATTATCAAAATAAAATTTCAATTTTTACAGGAAAGTATTGTTTCAAAAAGGGCTTCAAATACATCAAAGTAAAAAAAAAGTTTTTTATTTATAAAATTTTCTATGATTTAACGACACACCTTGGGGAAAAAACTTTTCTCTAATGTTCTTTTGGAAAAAGGAAGCCCCCCCATTTAGTTGTGGTGTACGCAGCTGTTGGATGCCGTGTATGTTTGGGGGACTCCAAGTTTGGGGGGGATCACTGGGCGGAACACGGGGGAACAAACTTTGATGTGAAAAACTTGATACTGCCCTAGAATCTTGAGGAACATACTTGCCTTTTTTACTAATATTTGCGGGGCATTTTTTGTTCAATTGGCGTTGGGGGAATTCTGCTGTTGGGGGTTGCTGTTGTTTAACTTTGAAAATTGGCTGGACGAATATTTTGGGTTGATTTATTTTTTTTGTTGACCATTTTCTTTGAGAAGGGAAAGTTTGTTTTAATTTTGGGAAAGGGGAGAGGACCTTGGGGCTTTTTTGATGTTTAAAATCTGCTGCGCTGCACAGAATAAACGTTGCTGCTGCTGCTGGGGAATTGCGGGGGCTGAGGAATTGACTTCAAGATTTGCTGTGGGGAAATTTTCTGCTTTGGGAAATTGGGTTTTTTGCGGGAAATTTTCTTTGCTAGGGAATTTATGTTGGGAATTTCTGTTGGGTGAGGAATTTGCTGTTCTAGGAATTTTGCTTTGCTGAGAATTTGCTGTTAAAATTTCGCGTTGAGGAATTGTTTTTGCTAAATTACGTTGGGAATTTGCTGTTGCTGATATTGACTTTTGGGGGAAATTTGCTTGTTCGGAAGGGCTGTTGGAAAATTTTTTGTTCTGAGGAATTGACGTGGGGGAATTTGCTGTTCTTTGCTAAACTGCTGCTGGGAATTGCTGGGGTAACTGGTTTTTTGAAAATTTTTAAAGGAAGGGTGTTGCTGTGAAAACTTTCTGTTAGCGGGGGTTTTGCAGGTTACTGTTTCTGCTTTTGGGAAAATTTTTGTTTGCTTGCAAGTTTGTTGCTGAGCGGAAGTTGGGATTGGGGGGGTTGTTGGGGTGGGTGCATTTCCCGGGGGGGTTTTTGGGGGGGTTTAAAAATTAAAATGGGCCTAGGGGGGCTTGCCTCAAATAAAGTTTTGTGTTTGATTAAGGAAATGGGGATTTTTATAAAATTTTGTAAAAAAAAAATATAAAAACTTTTATATTTTGTAGGGGTGTTTGAATTTAAAAGAAATAAAAATTAAAAGAACAAAAAAAAAAAAAAGAAGAAAAAAAAAATTAAATTTTTATTTATTAAATGTGGAAATTTTTATTTGTTTAAATTTATTAATTTTATTTTTTGGGAAACTAGTTTTTAATTAATTTTGGGTGAAAGAAGTTGTTAAAAAGTTAAAATTTAAAAAAAAATTTAAAAATTTTTAAAATTTTATTTTTTGTTTGTTTTATTTAAATTTAAAATTAGAAAAAATTTAAATTTTTAAAGTTTTTAAAAAATTTTTGAAATAAAAAGGGTTTTTGGTTTTTATTTTAAAAATTGTGTTGGGAAAAAATTTTTAAAAGGGAATTTTTAAAAAAAATGGAAAAAATAAAAAAAGGGATTAGGGATATTTGGGAAAGGGAATGTAAAGGGGGAGGGGGGTGGGGAAAAAAAACTTTTGTTTGTGGTAATTTTAAAAGGATATAATTTATATAAAAAAATTTAAATTTTTTTTGGGGTTTTTGGGGGGTTTAAGGGGGAAATTGGTTTAAAAGGGGATTTGATTTTTTTAAAATTTTGGGGAGATTTATTGGGAATATTTTTTTTTGGGGGTTTAAAAAAAAATTTTAAAAAATTTTTTTAAAAAAAAAAAAAAAATTTTGGGAAAAAAAATTGGAAAAAAATGTTTAAAAAAAAATAAAATTTTTTTAATTTTTTTGGTTGTTGGTTTTAATTTTTAATAATTTATTTTTTTAAAAATTTTTAAATTAAAAGGATAAAAAAAAAAAAATTTTGATATTTGGGGGTTTTTTTGAAAAAAAATTTTGTTTTTTTTTTTAAAAAAAAAAGGGTTTTTGTTTTTAAATTTGGGGGCCTTTCGGGTTAAAAATAAAAAGGGGGGAGTTGGTGAAATCGTATAGTAAAAATGAGGCAAGAAAAGTAATGCCATTTAAAAAGAATAAAATTAATTAGAAGGGTTGGGAATTTTAAATTTAAAGGGTATTTGATAAATTTTTTTATTTTTTGTTTTTTTTGAAAAAAATTTTTAAAAATTTTTTAAAAATTAAAATTATGATTTGGTTTTTAAATTTTATAAAAAAAGTTTTTGTAAAGTTAAATGAAAATTAAGTAAATTGGTTTATAAGGTGTTAAAATTTTTTTTGGGAAAATACAATTTAAAAAAAATTTTTTTTCACAAATTTTTTTTGGGTTAAATTTAAGTTTAAAAAAGGGTTTTTTGAAAAAATTTAAAAAATAAAAAGGTTTTTAAAAAGTTTTATTTATTTTGGTTGATTTTGATTTAAAAAGGAAAGAAAGTGAATTTGTACTTGGGGGTGGGGGGGAAAAGGAATAAAATTTTTTGTTGGGAAAAAAATTTTTATAAGTTTTGGGGGTTGGATTTAATTAATTTGGGGGGAAAATTTTTTAAGGTTTAAAAAAAATTTTTAAAGGTTTAAAAAATAATTTTGGGTTTAAAATGTTATTAATTTTAATAGGGGGTTTTTTTTTGTTGGGGGGGGGGTATTAAGGTTTTTTTTGTCAGTTATTTTTTTTTTTGGTTTGTTTTGAAGTGGGAAATTTATATGTAAATTTGATTTGTTTTTTTAATGTTGTTTTTGGATAATTTTTAGAGTAAAATTTTTTTTGTTTAAAAAAATTTTTTTAATTTTGGTGGAAAAAATTTTTAAAAAAAAAAAAAAAATAATTTTAAAATTTTTAAATTTTTTTTTTAAACCAAAACAGTAAAATTGTTTAAAAAAATTTAAATTTGAAAATATTCTATTAAAAGTTTTTGTTTTTTTGTTATTAAAATATTTAAATTTTTAAATAATAAACAAAAAAAAAGGTAAAAATAGTTTAAAAATTTTAAACCCCCCTTAGTTTGAAAAAAGTTGAAATTTTTGATAAGTATAAGTTTAAAAAATGTTTCTGTTTTAAAAAGGAAATGAATTTTTTGTAAGGGTATTTAAATCAATGAAAGGAAATTTTTTGAAAAATTTTTTTTCCCCATTTTTCACATTTTTCATAAAATTTCTTCCTGGCGGGGAGTTTTTTGGGATGAGACCCCTAGTAAGGGATTTTTTTCTTTTTTTTGAGAATTTTTTGTTGTTGAATTTTTAAAGCAAAAATATTTAATTAGTATAAATGCTAAGGTAAAAAAAAAAATTTAAAATTTCGGTGGTTACTGGGGCTTCTGGCCGCTTTTTAGGGAGGGAAAGGGCGGGAGTTTCTACGGGCCCTTGACTTCTTTTTTCTTTTCCACATTGTTTTTACATTGACACATACGCCAAAACACTTAACTTTTAAAAAACACAAAAACCTCCCCAATAACTTCCCACACAAATAACTACAACCCCCCAAAACCTAACCCTAAAATTTTAAAAATTTTTCAAAACAATTTTTTTAAAATTCCCAATTTTAAACAAATACATGGAAAAAAAAAATTGATTAAATCTTTATTTTTAAATAAAAAATAGAAAAAAAAATACAAACTCTTTATTTTTAAAAAAAAAAACATTAAAAAACAAAAATAAAAAACAATTAAAAAACCCTTTAACACAATTAAAAAACATTTAAAAACAAAAACCCAATAAATTAAAAATTACAATTTTTTAAAAACCCTTTTTATAAACACCCTTTTACCCAAATGTATTTGTTTTAAAAAACCAAATTTTTTTTTACATTTTCTGGGTGGGTTTTCCCCATTTTTAGTTTGGTTTTGGGGAATCTTCTAAAAAAGGCATTGGTTGTTGCCCCGGACTGTATTTAATTTTTCCTGGTTGCTCTGTTGCCACCTTGCGTCTGGGATCCCGGCCTTGTTGTTTTACTTTTAAAACATTTCCGGACTACACTTAAACCTACAACTGTCGATATTTGTTTCCACCCACCCTATTTATTTAACTAAATACTGACGGTCCTAACGTGAAACTACCACACCTGGTATCCCTTTTTTCTACCCGTAAACTCTCTATAGGGTTTGTCCAATAGCTAACTTCTATTTTTTCTACCCCTATGACAATCGTTGTTTTCTTTATTACTGACATTATTTCCTTAACATTTGGCGAATTAAATCTAACCTAGCTTTAGCGTCTCCCAAAATTTAAATTACTGGGGATAGATTGTATAAATGCACGTATTTCTATAAGAACAGGGTTAACCCAAACTAATTTTAAACCTTGAATTATGAAAGCTTTTTCAATTTATTTTTAATAGTTCTGACTGACCGTTCTGCCAAACCATTGGTTTCTGGGTGGTATGGTGGTGAAAACGTTGTTTGATACCATTTGACATCAAAAAATCTTTAAACCTTGACTGGTAAAAGGGGGGTCCGTTGTGGGACACTATGTGTCTACAAACCATACCTACTAAATAATTCCTTAATTTCACAATCGGTGAACAGCTCCGTTGAAGCAACGGGCAACACCTCTGGCCACTTAAGTACGCATCTTTTACCACCAAAAATAACTTGGACTGAAAGGTCCAAAAAAAAATCAATATAAAATTCGAGACCAAACTCGTTCCGGAACATTCCAAGATGCAGGAAAGCCTTGGCGGTTTTGCTCTTCCCTCCAAACAGCTGCACAGCTGTTAGCTAGTTGTTCTATGCCCGGTCGATATTAGGCCACCATACATATGCACGGGCCCTAATGCCTTCATGCGAACAATACCAAATGTGTAAGTAATGCAATTCGTTCAGAATGTTTATTCTAAACCCTTTTTAGGTATTACCACCCTGTACCCCCAAAATAGGTTTCCTTGCCCAAGTTAAATTCCGACTGTCAATTTCAAATGGCTTTAGATCGGGTTTCAGTTACAATAGGCCAACCTAATTCTACATAGGAATTACCTTTTTGATTTCACTATCTACCATTGATTCTCTTTTTATTTTCTACATAGCTAATGGTATGTCATTTTTCAGCTAAACACTGCAAATAGGTACCTATGACATTAAATATTAAGGCATCATCCGAGATTTCATCTTTTAAACTCACTATTTACAGGGAATCTAGATAAACCAACGCATTGCCATGGTTTTGGGACTTTAAAATACACAATCTCATATTGGAAACCACTTAAAAAAAAAAGCGTAAACGTTGTAACCTACTGGCCCGCGAAAGCAGGGAACCCTTTCTTTGTCCCCAAAAAAAAACCACCCAAAGGCTTTTTGATCAGTCTTTAACCCAAAAAACTGTGTACCATAAAAATAAATTTACAAAATTTCTTAACACCAAATACAATGCTTAAATGCATCCTTATCAATTTTTTGAATAGTTTTTTCTCACGCTATTTAACACTCTACTTGCAAAAGATATAGTCTTTCTTACCGTCCCTATTGAATCTGACTCAAAACTGATGCAATCCATATGGACTACACACTGGGTACCACTAGTGGGAATCAGACATAATCGCTAAAACTTCAGCAGAGATTAACTTTTGCTTAATCTCTTGTAGTGCCTTTTTACAATGCTAATTAAAAAACAAAATCGGGATCCTTCTTAACAACTATACATTGGGTTAAAATAGTGGATATCCTAGGGAAAAAAAAGTGAATATAATAACAAGACCAAGGGAAAGGGTTTAAGCTGTGTCACATTTTGAGGGTTTAGGTGCCTTGACAATTGCTTCAACCTTACTAGGTGCGGTATGCAAACCCCTTTTTTACTGAAACAAAACCAAATATTCTAAACTGTCACAGAAAAATTTACATTTGTTTTTTGCTCACTGTGAACCCATTGTCCTCAAGTCTTTGACACACTAGTCTAATCATGCATGTGTTTCCTCATGTTTTTACCTGTTACTAGAATGTCATCTAAAATACAGTTTACCCCCGGATACCTTGTAATGTTCGTTTCTATTTTTCTCTGGAATATTCCCGTGCTGAACTGATACCCAAAACATAGGCATTGTAAGCATACAATCCTTTGTGTGTGCTAATTTTACAATACGTTTGACTATCTACATCTAGTTTTTAAGCTGCTGATAAGCTGAAGATAAATCTATTTTAGAGAATTTTTCTTCCCGTTTTGTGGGCTGCAAATATTTCTTCAATTTTGGGTAAACGGGTGTCGGGCTACCTCCAAGAAAGGATTTACAGTTATTTTTTAATCCCCACAAAATTTTTATTTTCCCCCTTAGCCTTAATAATTGGTACAATGGAGTCCCCCATTCACTGGTATCTAAATGGTGAAATAACGTTCTCTTGTTCTAGTCTAGTCAGCTCGGCTTCTACTTTTTCTTTAAGTGTAAAAGTAACCCTCCTAGGTTTAAAGTATTTTGGTATAAAATTTTCTTTAACTTTAATTTAACTGGTGCACCCTTGAAACATCCCAACTTATCCGTAAATACATTTGGGAAAATCATTGTACAGTAATTCTAAAATTTGTTTGTTGTTGTTGACAACAACGATTGACAGATTTTGTTTGTTTACCTCTACAGGTTGTTGTGGCTTCCACTGACAGGCGTGCATGCGTCTGCCGCGCTGCCGCCTGCAGTTGGCACAACCCCCCCATGGCTCGTCGCGATCAGCTGACTGTACATTGTTTACATTACTAGGCACTCTAAACTGTTAAATCAATGCTTGCATCCAATCACGCCCTAACAAGGATTTAACCCCATTAGCTACGATGTATAAAGCTAATTGTTTCTCTTTACCTTTATGTTGTACATTGACCATAACCTTACCTAAAGCCTGATCTTTCATGTGTATAAGAACTTAATAAACTAAATTTTGGATACATGTTTTTTAATTTCCTAACTTATCTTACAATCTTTTTCCCGACATAACTGAAACACAAGCTCCACTATCGACTTCAAATACAATTTCCTTACTTTCCACTAAAAACTGTACCGTTATTGGCTCAATTTTATTAATCTTAGTTTCATTTCTTTAACCGTAAATAGATTGGAATTCATACAATCGTCATTGTCTTTATGTTTCCCCGGTTACTAACCCTCG
>NW_025790704.1:0-16832 GCF_021130785.1 Homalodisca vitripennis
TAAAAATTTAAATTTAAATATAAAAAAAAAAATTTTTTAAAAAATAAAATTTAAAAAATGGTTTTTAAAAAATTTTTAAAATATTGAAAAAAAAAACTTAATTTTTTTAAAAAAAAAAAAATTAAAATTTTTTAAAAAAAAAATTTTTTTTTTTTAAAAGAAAAATTTTAAAAATTTTTTTTTAAATTTTAAAAAATTTAAATAAAAAATTAAAGGTTTTTCCCAAAAAGCAATTTTTGGAAATTATTTTATTTAAAAAAGGACAAAACATTTTTGTATTTTAAACCTTTTTTCTAAATTAAAAAATTTAAAAATTTAAAATTTTTAAAAAAAAAAAAGATCCCAAACACAAAAAATTTAAATGGGTTTTAAAACTAAAATTTTGGAAATTTTTTTAAAATTTTTTTTTCTAACTATTTAAAAAAAAATTTAAAATTTTTTACAAGTCCAAATTTTTTAAACTCAAAAATACAAACAAAAAACATTTTGGGTTTTTTAAAAAAAACCCAAAAATTTAATTTTAAACCATTTAAAATTATTATTAAAAACCCTTCTAAATCTAACTTATAAAAAAAAATTAACAAAAATAAAAAAAAAAAAAATTTTCCAAGGAAAAAAATTTTTTTAAAAAATTTTTTTTTAAAAATTTTTAAAATTTTGTTAAAATTTAAAAGCCCTTTTTCTTTAATTTCAAAACCCAAAATAGAAAACCTAAAAGAAAAAAAAAAAAATATGAAACTAAAAACTTTAATTTTTTGGAAATAAATTATTCTTTGGAAAATTTTTTTTATTTAGAATTTTAAAAATTTTTTAATTAAAACCCCTTTTTAAAAAATTAAAAAAAAAAAACAAAATTCAAAAAAAAAAAAGAAAAGCTAAAAAACTTAATGTTTTAAAAAATTTTTTTTAAAATTTTTTAAAATTTTATTTTTTTTAATTTTCCCAATCAATTTATGTATATTTAAAAAATTTTTCAAAATTCGAAAAAAAAAAAAATTAATTTCAAAAAAAGAAAAATTTAAAAAAAATTTTTTTTTTAAAACTAAAAATTTTTTGGAAAAATTTTTTTTGGAAACAATTTTTATTTTAAATTTAAAAGCTTTACAAACTACAAAAAAGTCCAAAAAGTAAAAAATAAAGAATAAATAAAAAATTATTTTTTTTTTAAAATAAATTTTTTTAAAAAAAAAAAAAATTTTTTTTTAAAAAAAAATTTTAAAAAAAAAAAATTAAAAAATTTTTAAAAAAAAAAAAAAAATTTAAAAAATTTTTTTTTTCCCCAAAAACTAAAAAATTTTTGGAAAATAATTTTTATATTTTACATTTATTAAAAAAAAACCCTTTAATTTTTAAAAAAAAAAAAAAACCTTTATTAAATTTTTTTTAAAAAAAAAAAAATAAAAAAATTAAGGGTTTTCCCAAAAAAACGAAAACTTTGGAAAAAAATTTTTTTTAGTTTTAACAATTTTTTTTAAAAAAAAAAGGGTTTCTAAAATATTAAAAAATTTTTTTAAAAAAAAAAATTTAAAAAAAAAATTTTTCCCAAAATAAATTTTTTAAATATTTTATTTAAATTTTTTAATTTAATTTTTAAAAAAACCCCAAAATTCGAAAATAATTTAACCCTTTTAAAAATTACATTTAGAAACAAAAACGCCTTTAATTCTCAGAAAAAAATTATTAACCAAAATTATAATTAAATATTATCGAACTAACAAAACATTAAGTTTCTAAAACTTAAAATTTTTTTGGGAAAAATTTTTTTATTAGTTAAACATAAAATATTGAAATAAAACCCCCTAAAATAGTTTCCTTTGAAACTAATTTTATAAATTAAATATTTTAAATAAAAATTAAGGGTTTTAGGAAGCATATTTTGGAAAATTTTATTTATTATTCAAACCTTTACTAAATATGTATATTAAAGCCCCTAAAATTAGAAACAAAAAAAAAATATGAAAAACAAAAATTAAGTTCCTAAAACTTTAATTTTTAGGAAAATTTAATTATTTTTAAAATTTTTTTAATTAATTAGTCACATTGTACTAATTTTATAATCAAACCCTTTTTTAAACCACAATAATAGTAACATACCAATAAAACAAAAATCGAAACTAACAAAACATTAAGTGGTTTCCAAAAAACTAAATTATTCTTTGGAAAATTATTTTATTGTTTTAGCACATTATAATATTTTATTACATAACCCTTCTACTAAATCTCAGCTACCCAATATAACACACTATATTAAATAAAATCAAAAGATATCGAAACTAACAAAACATTAAGTTTTTCCTAGGAAACGTAAATTTATTTTGGAAATTAATTTATTCAGTTTAAGCCACATTGTACTATATATGATACATAAACGCCTTCTAACTAAATCTCAGCTACCTAATAGTAACACACTATAGTTTAATACAAATCAAAAGATATCGAAACTAACAAAACATTAAGTGATTTCCAGGAAACGTAAAATTATTTTTGGGAAAATTATTTTATTATTTTAACACATTGGGAAATATTTATGTATATAAACGCCTTTTACTAAATCTCCAGCTAATAAATAACATACTATATTAAAAAAAAATCAAAAGATATCGAAACTAAACAAAACATTAAGTGGTTTCCTAGGGAAAAAGTAAATTATTCTTTGGAAAATTATTTTATTCAGTTTAGCACATTGTACTATTTATGTAATATAAACACTTCTACTAAATCTCAGCAACTAAAGTAACACACTATAGTTAATACAAATCAAAAGATATCGAAACTAACAAAACATTAAGTTTGGGTTTCCTAGGAAACGTAAATTATATTTTGGAAAATTATTTATTTAAATATTAGTCACATTGTACTATTTATGTATATTAAAGCCTTCTACTAAATCTCAGCAAACTAATAGTACATACTATAGTTAATAAAATCAAAAGATATCGAAACTAACAAAACATTAAGTGGTTTCCTAGGAAACGTAAATTATTTTTGGAAAATTATTTTATAGTTTTAGTCACATTGTACTATTAAGTCATAATAAACGCCTTCTACTAAATCTCAGCAAACTAATAGTAACAACTATAGTTAAATACAAATCAAAAGATATCGAAACTAACAAAACATTAAGTGGTTTCCTAGGAAACGTAAATTATTCTTTGGAAAATTATTTATTCAGTTTAAGCCACATTGTACTATTTAAAGTATACATTTAAAAGCCTTCTACTAAATCTCAGCTAACCTAATAGTAACACACTATAGTTAATACAAATCAAAAGATATCGAAACTAACAAACATTAAGTGGTTTCCTAGGAAACGTGGTTTTCCCAGGAAAAAGTAAATTATTTTTAGGGAAAAATTTTTTTAAATTTAAAATTTTTGCACATTGGGACTAAAAAATGCTTATTACAACCCTTTTTACTAAAACTCAGGAAAAAATAATAGTAACAAAACTATAATAAATTTTAAATCAAAAGAAAATCGAAACTAAAAAAACATTAAGTGGGTTTTCCAGGAAACGTAAATTTAAATTCCCTTTGGGGAAAAATTTTTTTATTCAGTTTTAACCCCATTGGGACTATTTTTTATAAATTTTAAAACCCCCTTTTAAATAAATCTCGGGAAACTAATATAAAAAACATATATTAAATAAAATTAAAAAGATATCGAAACTAACAAAACATTAAATGGGTTTCCCCAGGAAACGAAATTATTTTTGGGGAAAAATTTTTTTTATTCAGTTTTTGGCCCCATTGTACGATTTTAAAATACAATTTAAAAGCCTTTTACTAAAACTCAGAAAAATAAAGAAACCCCACTAAAGTTAAAACAAATCAAAAATATCGAAACTAAAAAAACATTAAAATGGTTTCCTAGGAAAACGTAAATTATTTTTTTGGGGGAAAAATTTTTTTTTAATTTTAGTCCCCAATTTTACAAATTTTAAAGTAAAATTTAAAGCCTTCTAAATAAATCTCACAAACTAATAGTAACCCAAATATAGTTTAAAAAAAATCAAAAGATATCGAAACCAACAAAACATTAAAATGGTTTCCTAGGAAAAAGTAAATTATTTTTGGAAAAAAAATTTTTTTAAAATTTTTGTCACATTGTACTATTAATTTCAAAAAACAAACCTTTTAAAATAAATCTCAGCAAAAAAATAGTAAAAACACATAGTAAAAAAAAATCAAAAAATATCGAAACTAACCCAAAACATTTAAATGGTTTTCCAAGGAAACTAAATTTTTCTTTGGAAAAATTTTTTTTAAATTGGTTTTTAAAACCCCATTGTAATAAATTAAAGTATAATTAAAACGCCTTCCACTAAAACTCAGCAAAAAAAAGTAACATACTATATTAAAAAAAAATCAAAAATAACGAAAAATAACAAAACATTTAAATGGTTTCCTAGGAAACCCTAAATTTTTTTGGAAAATTATTTTAAATTTTTTTTTAAACCCCATTGTACAAATTTTTGTTTTTTTAAAACCCCTATACAATAAACGCCTTCCTACTAAATCTCAGCAAACTAATAGTAACAACTATATTTAAATACAAATCAAAAGATATCGAAACTAACAAAACATTAAGTGGTTTCCTAGGAAACGTAAATTATTCTTTGGAAAATTATTTTATTCATTTAAGTCCACATTGTACTATTTATGTATATTAAACGCCTTCTACTAAATCTCAGCAAACTAATAGTAACAACTATAGTTAATACAAATCAAAAGATATCGAAACTAACAAAACATTAAGTGGTTTCCTAGGAACGTAAATTATTCTTTGGAAAATTATTTTATTCAGTTTAAGCACATTGTACTATATATGATAAATTAAATCGCCTTCTACTAAAATCTCAGCTACCTAATAGTAACACACTATAGTTAATACAAATCAAAAGATATCGAAACTAACAAAACATTAAGTGATTTCCAAGGAAACGTAAATTATCTTTGGAAAATTATTTTATTTTTAAGACCACATTGTATATTATGATAAGAAACGCCTTCTACTCAATCTCAGCTACCTAATAGTAACACACTATAATAATACAATCAAAAGATATCGAAACTAACAAACATTAAGGGTTTTTCCCAGGAAACGTAAATTATTTTTTTGGGAAAAATTATTTTATTAATTTAAACCCCATTGACTTTTATGTTAAAATTAAAAACCTTTTCTAAATCCAGAAAAATAATAGTAACACCTATAGTAAAAAATAAAAATATCGAAACTAACAAACATTAAGTGGTTTTTCCAGGAAACGAAATTATTTTTGGAAAATTATTTTTTTTTTTAAACATTGTATATTTATGTATAAAAAGCCCTTTTATAATCTCACACTAAAAAATAACACACTATTTAATACAAATAAAAAAATTCAAACTAACAAAAATTAAGTGGGTTTTCCCAGGAAACGTAAATTATTTTTGGAAAATTAAATTTTTTTATTTAGTCACATTGTACTATTTATTTTTTAAAACGCCTTTACTAAATCTCAGCAAACTAATATAAACAAAAATTAATAAAATAAAATTCGAAACAACAAAACATTAATGGGTTTTCCTGGGAAACGTAAATTATTTTGGAAAATTATTTTTTTAAAAATTTTTTCACATTTATATTTATTATAATTTAAAGCCTTACTAATCCAGAAAAAAAAATAACAACTATGTTAAAAAAAACAAAAGAATCGAAACTAACAAAAAATTAAGTGGGTTTCCTAGGGAAAGTAAATATTTTTGGAAAAATTTTTTTTATTTTTTTTTAGCACATTTTACATTTATTATAAAACGCCTTTACTAATCCGCAAAATAAAAAACACCTATTTAAAAAAAATAAAAATATCGAAACTAACAAAACTTAAGTTTTCCTAGGAAACGTAATTTTTTTTGGAAATTTTTTTATTAATTTAGTCACATTGTACTATTTTTAATAATTAAACCCCCCCTTACTAAAACTCAGCAAACTAATAGTAACAATATAGTTAATTTAAAATAAAAGATATCGAAAATAACAAAAACAAATTAAAATGGGTTTTAAAATAAATTATTTTTTGGAAAAAATTATTTTTATTTAATTTTAGTCACATTGTACTTTTATTATAATAAACCTTCTACTAAACCAGCAAACAAAAGTAACAAATTAGTTAATAAACATAAAAATATCGAAACAACAAAACATTAAGTGGTTCCTGGAAAAGTAAATTATTCTTTGGAAAATTTTTTTATTTTAGTTTTTTGTCACATTTTACTTTTATTATCAATAAAAAGCCTTCTACTAAATCTCAGCAATCTAAAATAACACACTATATTAAAAAAAATTAAAAATATCGAAACTAACAAAACATTAAGTGGTTTCCTAGGAAAAAGTAAATTAAAATTTTTGGGAAAATTTTTTTATTATTTTTTAAACCACATTGACATTAAATTTAAATTAAACGCCTTCACTAAATCCAGCACCCAAATAACACACATAGTTAATACCAATCAAAAAATACGAAAAATAACAAAACATTAATGTTTCCAAGGGAAAGAAAATTTTTTTTGGAAAAATTTTTTTATTTTTTAAAACACATTGTAATATTTATTTAAAAAAAGCCTTCTACAAATCTCAGCACCAATATAACACAAGTTTTAAAAAAAAAAAAGATATAAACTAACAAACATTTAAATGGTTTCCCAGGAACGTAAATTATTTTTGGAAAATTAATTTTTTTTTAATTTTTTTCCCCTTGTACTATTTAAAAATTAAAATTTAAAAGCCTTCACTAAAACTCAGCAAAATAATATAACACACTATATTAATACAAAAAAAAAGATTCGAAACTAACAAAACATTAAGTGTTTCCAGGGAAAAGTAAATTATTTTTGGAAAATTTTTTTATTTTTTAAACACTTTTTATATTTAGAAAAAAAAAGCCTTTTTTACTAATCCAGCAACCTAAAAAGTAAAACAATGTTTAAAAAATAAAAATTTCCCAAACTAACAAAACATTTAAATGTTTTTCCAGGGAAAAGAAAATTTATTTTTTGGAAAAAATTTTTTTATTTTAATCACATTGTAATTTATTATAAATAAACGCCTTTATAAATCTCAGCAAACTAAAATAAAACTAATTAATAAAATCAAAAGATATCGAAAATAACAAACATTTAAATGGTTTTCCCGGAACGTAAATTATTTTTTTAAAATTTTTTTATTTTTTAGCACATTTACTATTTTTTATATTTTAAAGCCTTTTTTAAAAACTAAAACTAAATAACATACTATAGTTAAAAAAAATCAAAAGATACGAAACTAACAAAAAATTAAATGGTTTTTCCCAGGGAAACTAATTATTTTTGGGAAAAAATTTTATTAATTTTAAACCCCATTGACTATTTATAAATTAAACGCCTTCTACTAAATTCAGCAAAATAATAGTAACACATATAGTTAATAAAATAAAAGATATCGAAAATACAAAAATTTAAATGGTTTCCAGGAAACAAATTATTTTTGGAAATTTTTTTTTTTTTTAGCACATTTATATTTTTTGTATAAAAACCTTTTCTAAAAACTCACAAAAATAATATAACAACTATAAAAATAAAAACAAAAGATATCGAAACTAACAAAAAATTAATTTTTTCCAAAAACGTAATTATTTTTTGGGAAAAATTTTTTTATTTTTTTAGCACATTTTATATTTTATATATTAAAAAAGCCTTCTACTAAAACTCGCAAACCCAAAGAACAACAATTAATCAAATCAAAAGATATCGAAACAACAAAACATTAATGTTTCCAGGAAACGTAAATTTTTTTGGAAAAAATTTTATTTTTTTTAGTCACATTGAACTATTTAAATTTAATTTAAAGCCTTTTTCTAAATCCAGAAACTAATAGTAAAAACTATAGTTAAAAAAAAATCAAAAAAAAGAAAATAACAAAAAAATTAAGTGTTTTCCTAGAAAATAAATTATTTTTGGAAAAAAATTTTATTATTTTTTGCCCCTTTACTATTTTGTAAATTAAAGCCTTTTCTAAAACCCCACAAAAAAATATAACAAATTGTAATAAAATAAAAGATATCAAACTAACAAAACTTAGTGGTTTCCCAGGGAAAAGAACTTTTTTTTGAAAAATTTTTTTTATTTAGTCACATTTACTATTTATATATAAAGCCTTTACAAATCTCAGAAAAAAAATGAAAAAAAATAATTTTAAAAAATAAAAATTTTGAAACTAACAAACATTAATGGTTTCCTAGGGAAAATAAATTATTTTGGAAAATTTTTTATTATTTTTTGCACATTGTACTATTTATGTCTAAACCCTTTTTACTAAATCTCAGCAAAAAAATAGTAACAACATATTAAAAAAACATCAAAAGATATCGAAACTAACAAAAAATTAATGGTTTTTCCAGGAAAGTAAAAATTATTCTTTTGGGAAAAATTTTTTTTTTTAGTTTAGCACATTGTAATTTAAAAATTTTAAAAAACGCCTTCCTAAAACTCACAACAAAAATAACAACTATATTAATAAAAACAAAAAAATATCGAAACTAACAAAACATTAAAATGGGTTTTCCCAGGAAAAAGTAAATTTTTTTTTAAAAAAATTTTATTTAATTTTTTCACATTTTACTATTTTATGTATATTAAAGCCTTTTACTAAATCTCAGAAAAAAAATAGTAACCAAATATATAAAACAAACAAAAGATATCGAAACTAACAAAACATTAATGTTTCCTAGGAAACGAAAAATTATTTTTGGAAAAAATTTTATTAAATTTTTTGCATTTTACAATTTATGTATATTTCCGCCTTTTACTAAAACTCAGCAAACTAATATAAAACTTTAGTTAAAAAATTAAAAAAATATCGAAACTAACAAAACATTAAGTGGTTTTCCCAGGAAACTAAATTATTTTTGGAAAATATTTTATTTTTTTAGTCACATTTAATTTATTATAATAAAGCCTTTTCCTAAATCTCAGCAAACTAATATAACAACTATAAAAAAAAAATAAAAGATATCGAAAAATAACAAACATTAAGGGGTTTCCTAAAACGAAAATTTTTTTTGGAAAAATTATTTTTTTATTTTAGTCACATTGTACAATTTATTATAAAAAGCCTTTAAAATCTCAGAACTAATTAACAACTATATTAAATTCAAAAAAAAAGAAATCGAAACTAACAAAAAATTAAGTGGTTTTTCCCGGAAAAGTAAATTATTTTTTTGGAAAATTATTTTATTCAGTTTAAGCCACATTTACTATATTGGTAATTAAAAAGCCTTCTACTAAAACCAGCTACCTAAAAATAACCACTAAAAGTTAAAAAAAATCAAAAGATATGAAACTAACAAAAAATTAAGGTTTCCAAGGAAAAAAAAATTATTTTTGGAAAAAATTTTTTATTTTTTAAAACACATTGTAATATTTATGTATAAAAACGCCTTTAAAAAATCTCACACTAAAGTAACCACTATATAATAAAATCAAAAATATCGAAACAACAAAAAAATTAATGGTTTCCTAAAAACGTAAATTATTTTTGGAAAATTTTTTATTAAAAATTTAGCACATTGTACTATTTATGTATATTTTAAAGCCCTTTCTAAAAACTCACAAACTAAAGTAACAAATAATTTAAAAAAAATCAAAAATATCGAAACAACAAAACATTAAGTGGTTTCCCAGGAAACGTAAATTATTTTTGGAAAAATTTTTTATTTAAATTTTTGTCACATGGGACTATTTATTATAAAAAAACCCTTTTACAAAAACTCAGAAAAAAATAGTAACAACTATAGAAACTTAAAAAAGATATCGAAAATAAAAACATTAAGTGGTTTCCCCAGGGAAAAGTAAATTATTCTTTTTAAAATTATTTTATTTAGTTTACACATTGTACATTTATTATAAAAAACGCCTTCTACTAAACTCACAATTAAAAGTAACCCAATTTTAATACAAATCAAAAAAAACGAAACTAACAAAACATAAATGGTTTCCTAGGGAAAAAAAATTATTTTTGGAAAATTTTTTTATTATTTAAACCACTTTACTAAATTTTTTAAAAATTTAAAAGCCTCTACTAAATCTCAGCACCAATAGTAACACACATATTAATAAAAAAAAAGATATCGAAACTAACCCAAAAAATTAAGTGTTTTTTAAGGGAAAAGAAATTTTTTTTGGGAAAAATTTTTTATTTTTTAAACACATTGAATATTAATTAAAAAGCCCTTCCCACAAAAACTCGAAAATAAAGTAACAACTATAGTTTAAAAAAATCAAAAGATATCAAAATAACAAAACATTAAGTGGTTTTCCTAGGAAACGTAAATTATTTTTGGAAAATTAAATTTTATTATTTTTAAACCCCATTGTACATTATGTAAAAAAACGCCCTTTTACTAACTCAGCAAAATAAAGTAACAACTAATTAATACCAAAAAAAGATATCGAAACTAACAAAACATTAAGGTTTCCAAGAAACTAAATTTTTCTTTGGAAAAAATTTTATTTGGTTTTTCACATTGAATATTTTTTTTAAAAAACGCCTTCTACTAATCCAGCACCCAAATTAACAACTATATTAATAAAAATCAAAAGATATCGAAACTAACAAAACATTAAGTTGGGTTTTTCCCAGGGAAAAGTAAATTTTTTTTGGAAAATTATTTATTCAGTTTTTTAAACCACATTTTTATTTTTTATGGGAATTAAACCCTTCCATAAACCAGAAAAAACATAACAATATAGTTAATACCAAAACAAAAGATATCGAAACTAACAAAACTTTAAATGGTTTCCAAAGGGAAAGTAAATTTTTTTTGGGAAAAAAATTTTTTTTTTTAAATTTTTTAAAATATTTATGTATATTTAAAAGCTTTTACTAAAACCAGCAAACTAAAGTAAAACAATAGTTAATAAAAAAAAAAGATATCGAAACAACAAACTTAAGTTTTCCTAGGGAAAAATAAATTATTTTGAAAATTTTTATTTAATTTTTGTCACATTTTACTATTTATTTTATTTAAAGCCTTTTACAAAAACTCAAAACTAATAGTAACAACTATAGTAAAAAACCAAAATATCGAAACTAAAAAACATTAAGTGGGTTTTCCCAGAAAAAGTAAATTATTTTTGGGAAAAATTTTTTTATTTATTTTTTGTCACATTGTACTATTTTTTATAAAAAAAGCCTTCTACTAAATCTCAGCAACTAATATTAAAAAACTATATTAAATAAAATCAAAAGATATCGAAACTAACAAAAAATTAAGTGGTTTCCTAGGAAAAGAAATTATTCTTTGAAAATTATTTTTTTCAGTTTAAGCCCCATTGTACTTAATATACAAAAAACGCCTTCTACTTTAAAATCCAGCACCTAAAAAAAACACACTATGTTAACAAATCAAAAATATCGAAACTAACAAAACATTAAGTGGTTTTTCCCAGAAACTAATTTTTTTTGGAAAAATTATTTTATTTTTAAATTTTTGTCCATTGTACATTTAAAGTAAAATTTAAAACTTTACTAAATCTCAGCAAAAAAAGTAACCTAAAGTTAAAAAATAAAAATATCGAACTAACAAAGCATTAAATGGTTTTTCCCAGGAAACTAAAATTTTTTTTGGGAAAATATTTATTAAATTTTATCCATGTACTAAATTTAAGTCATAATAAAGCCTTTTTTACTAAATCTCAGCACCAATATAACACCAAAGTTAATACCAATCAAAAGAATCGAAACAACAAAACATAAGTGTTTCAAAGGGAAAATAAAATTTTTCTTTGGAAAATTATTTTTTATTTTTAAAACACATTTTAAATTTATTAAAAAAACCCTTCCTAATCCACACCCAATATAACAACTAAATAAAAAAAAATCAAAGATATCGAAACTAAAAAAACATTAAGTGGTTTTTCCCCCCGGAAACTAAATTATTCTTTGGGAAAAATTTTTTATTCAGTTTAAGCCACATTTTACTATTTTAAAGAAAAAAAACCCTCCACTAAAACTCAGCAAAAAAAATAACAACTATGTTAAAACAAATCAAAAATTTCGAAAATAACAAACATTTAAATGGTTCCTGGAAACTAATTTTAATTTTTTTAAAAATTTTTTATTTAATTTAGTCACATTGTTCTATTTTTGTATATTAAACGCCTTCTACTAAATCTCAGCAAACTAAAACACACAAAAGTTAAACAAATCAAAAAAATCGAAATAACAAAAAATTAAGTGGGTTTTCCCAGAAAACTTAATTATTTTTTTAAAATTATTTTTTAATTTAGTCACATTGTTACTATTTTTGCAATTTCAAGCCTTTTACTAAAACTCAGAAAAAAAATAGAAAAAAACAAGTAAACAAAACAAAAGATACGAAACTAAAAAACATTAGTGGTTTCCTAGGAAACTAAATTATTTTTTGGAAAATTTTTTTTTCAGTTTAACCCCATTGTACTATTATTATTAAACGCTTTTACTAAATCCAGCAAACAAAGTAACCTAATTAAATAAAATAAAAAATTCGAAACTAAAAAACATTAATGGTTTCCTAGGAAAAGTAAATTATTTTTTGGAAAATATTTTTTTAAATTTAAATTTTCACATTGTACTTTATGTCATAAAAGCCCTTTTCCCAAAACCAGCAAAAAAATAGTAACAACTATAGTTTAAATAACCTCAAAAGATATCGAAACTAAAAAACATTTAAGTGGTTTTTCCAAAAACGTAAATTATTCTTTGGAAAAATTTTTTTATTTGTTTTTTGCACATTGTATATTTATTTAAAAAAGCCTTCACTAAATCCGCAACTAATATTTAAAACACTTAAAAAAAAAAAATCAAAAAATATTTTAAAATAACAAAACATAATGGTTTCCTAGAAAAAGAAAAAATTATTTTTTGAAATTTTTTTTTTTTTTTTTTTTTTTCACATTTTACTATTAGTCAAATTTTAAAAAACCTTTTAAATAATCTCAGACCTAATAACAACTATTGTTATCAAAACAAAAATATATAAACAACAAACATTTAATGGTTTCCAGGAAACTAATTTTTTTTTGAAAAAATTTTTTTATTTTTTACACATTGTAATTTATGTAAAAAAGCCCTTTTACTAAATCTCACAAAAAAATATAACACACTATAGTTAATACAAATCAAAGATAAAAACTAACAAACATTTAAATGGGGTTTTTTAGAAACGAAATTTTTTTTTGGAAAATATTTTTTTTTAAAATTTTAAACCAGCTATTTATGGTTCATAAACGCCTTTACTAAAACTCAGCAAACTAAATAACAACTAAAAGTTTAAAAACAAAAAATATCGAACTAACAAAACATTAAGGGGTTTTCCCAGGAAAAGTAAATAATTTTTATTATTTTAAACATTTTTTGTCACATGTACATTTATTTAAATAAACGCCTTCACTAAATCTCAGCACAATAGTAACACACAATTTTTAAAAACAAATCAAAAAATCGAAACTAACAAAACATTAAGTGGTTTCCCAGGGAAAAGAATTTTTTTTGGAAAATTATTTTATTAAAATTTAACCCCATTTTCAAAATTTTGCATTAAACCCTTTACTAAATCTCAACACCAAAAATAAAAACCTATAAAAAATACCAAACAAAAGATATCGAAACTAACAAAAATTAAGTGGTTCCAAAGGGAAACGAAATTATTCTTTGGAAAAAATTTTATTTTTGTTTAAAACACTTGTAATATTTATTTAAAAAGCCTTCTACTAAACTCAGCACCCAATAGTAACACACTATATTTAAAAAACAAATCAAAATATTAAACTAACAAAACATTAAGTGGTTTCCTAGGAAACGTAAATATTTTTGGAAAATTATTTTTTTTTATTTAAGCCCCATGTACTATATAGATACATAAAAGCCTTCTACAAACTCACACCTAAAATAACACACAAAGTTAAACCAATCAAAAATATCGAAACTAACAAAACATTAAGTTTTCCAAAGGGAAAAGTAAATTATTTTTTGAAATTATTTTTTTTTTTTAAAACACATTTTAATATTTATGTTTTAAAACGCCCTTTTACAATCCACACCAAAAAGTAACAAATATAGGGAATAAAAATCAAAAAGAATCGAAACAACAAAACATTTAATGGTTTTTTTAAAGGAAACGTAAAAATTTTTTTTTGGAAAATTATTTTAATTTAAACCCCATTGTACTATTTATTATATAAAGCCTTACTAAAACTCAGCAAACTACATAACATACATAGTTAATAAAAATCAAAGATATCAAAAATAACAAAACATTAAGTGTTTCCAAGGGAAAAGTAAAATTATTCTTTGGAAAAATTTTTTTTCTTTTTTAAACACTTGTAAATATTTATAAATAAAACGCCTTTTACCCAATCCAGCACCCAATAGTAACACATTATTAATCAAACAAAAATATCGAAAATAACAAAAAATTAAGTGGTTCCAGGGAAAAGTAAATTATTTGGAAAAATTTTTTTAATTTAAGCACATTGTTTATTTATGAAAATTAAACGCCTTCTACTAAATCTCAGCAACTAATATAACACACAAAAGTTAAACAAACAAAAATATCGAAACAACAAAACTTTTTGGGTTTTCCAGAAAAAGAAAAATTTTTGGAAAAATTAAAATTAAATTTTTTTAGCACATTTTAAAATTTAAGTTATTAAAAGCCTTTTTACTAAATCTCAGAAAAAAAAAAGTAACAACTATAGTAAAACAAATCAAAAAAATAAAAAACTAACAAAACAAAAAAAAAAAAAAAAAAAAAAAAAAAAAAAAAAAAAAAAAAAAAAAAAAAAAAAAAAAAAAAAAAAAAAAAAAAAAAAAAAAAAAAAAAAAAAAAAAAAAAAAAAAAAAAAAAAAAAAAAAAAAAAAAAAAAAAAAAAAAAAAAAAAAAAAAAAAAAAAAAAAAAAAAAAAAAAAAAAAAAAAAAAAAAAAAAAAAAAAAAAAAAAAAAAAAAAAAAAAAAAAAAAAAAAAAAAAAAAAAAAAAAAAAAAAAAAAAAAAAAAAAAAAAAAAAAAAAAAAAAAAAAAAAAAAAAAAAAAAAAAAAAAAAAAAAAAAAAAAAAAAAAAAAAAAAAAAAAAAAAAAAAAAAAAAAAAAAAAAAAAAAAAAAAATTTTTTTTTTTTTTTTTTTTTTTTTTTTTTTTTTTTTTTTTTTTTTTTTTTTTTTTTTTTTTTTTTTTTTTTTTTTTTTTTTTTTTTTTTTTTTTTTTTTTTTTTTTTTTTTTTTTTTTTTTTTTTTTTTTTTTTTTTTTTTTTTTTTTTTTTTTTTTTTTTTTTTTTTTTTTTTTTTTTTTTTTTTTTTTTTTTTTTTTTTTTTTTTTTTTTTTTTTTTTTTTTTTTTTTTTTTTTTTTTTTTTTTTTTTTTTTTTTTTTTTTTTTTTTTTTTTTTTTTTTTTTTTTTTTTTTTTACAAATCAAAAATATCGAAACTAACAAAACATTAAAATGGTTTCCTAGGAAACGAAAAATTTTTTTGAAATAATTTTTTTATAATTTTTAGTCACTTTTTACTATTTTTTGTATATTAAAGCCTTTACTAAATCCACAAACAAAGAACACAATATTAATAAAATAAAAGATATCGAAACTAACAAACATTAAGTGGTTTCCCAGGAAACGTTAAAAATTTTTGGAAAATTTTTTTATTAAAATTTTAGTCACATTTACTATTAAATTCCCCAATACAACCTTTTCTAAACTCGCAAACTAATAGTAACAACATAGTTAATAAAATCAAAAGAAATTTGAAACTAACAAAACATTAAGGGTTTCCTAAAAAGTAAATTATCTTTGGATTATTTTATTTATTTTTTGTCACATTGTCTATTTATTATACAATAAACGCCTCTACAAATCTCAGCATCAAAATTTAACACACTAATTAAATACAAATCAAAATATCGAAACTAAAAAACATAAGTGGTTTCCTAGGAAACTAAATTATTCTTTGGAAAATTATTTTTTTCAGTTTAAGCCCCATTGTACATTATTACATTAAACGCCTTCTACTAATCTCAGCTACCTAAAAGTAACACACAATTTAATACCAATCAAAAGAAAGAAAATAACAAAACAAATATTTTCCAAAGGGAAAGGAAAATTAAATTTTAAAAATTTTTTTTATTTTTTAAACCTTGTAATATTTATGTTATAAAAAACCTTCTACAAATCTCACACCAAATAGAACAACTATAGGAAAAAAACAAAAAAAATTAAAAACAAAACATTTAAGTGGTTTTCCAGGAAACGTAAAAATTTTTGGAAATTTTTTTTTATTTAAAAATTTTTTTTACATTTTACTATTTTTGATAATAAAGCCTTTACAAATCTCACAAACTAATAGTAACAACTATAGTAATACAATCAAAAGATATCGAAACAAAAAAAAACATTTAAGGGGTTTCCAGAAACGAAAAAAATTTTTTTTGGAAAAATTTTTATTATTTTTTTTAACTTGTATATTATTTATTAAAAAGCCTTCTACTAAATCTCAGCACTAATAGTAACAACAATTGTAATAAAAATCAAAAATATCGAAAATAACAAAACTTTAAATGGTTTTCCCCAGGGAAAATAAATTATTTTTTGGAAATTTTTAAAAATTTAAGCCCCATTTACTATTTTGTAATTTAAAGCCTTTTTTCCCAAATCCACAAAAAAAAGTAACAACTTATTTTAAAAAAATCAAAAGATATCGAAACTAAAAAAACATTAAGTGTTTCCAGGAAACAAATTATTTTTTGGAAAAAATTTTATTGGTTTTTGCACATTGTTTTTTAAATAAAAAA
>NW_025790705.1:0-30467 GCF_021130785.1 Homalodisca vitripennis
TTAGTAATGATTTACAACATTGATGAATGTAAGAAACAGTGGAAAATAATTTAATAATTTATGCTTCCTAGATTTTAATGTGAGAGAATTTTAATCTGAATTTAAGTTACTAAATACGGATTAAAAAGTAGGTTCTATACTCAATGGCAATTGTAGGAATAGCATCCAATATAAAAGAAAATTGTTGGAAAACCCAACTTGGCCAAAAACTTAATTGTTACTCATCAAACATTAAAATTACAAGTTACAATCTCATACATGTTGCTAAGATTTAAACATCTTATATTATATAGAAATCTGTAAAATGGTTGAATTGATACAATTTAAAAAAAAAATGCTAAACATGAAAAACATGAATTAAAAAATTTGACCGTCAAAATATTCTTTAACTTAGATAACTTTGTCATTTCAATACATAAAATTTAAAAATAAAACCAATTAAATCTTCTTCACAAAATTACAATCATTTTATGAATAGAAACATCCAGGGAATTACAATGAAACTACTCAGTTCTAACAAATTTTATCATTAATACATCCACTTAGCTTCAATATTTCAAATAATTTCTTATTTCCATTTACATTTTCCATCAAGTCAAATTAAACATTGATATATGAAATTATTGAAATAAATAAGTAAACTAGTTTTAAATCTAAAAAAATCGTTTTATTTCGGAGTGAACCCTTACTGATTGGTTCGAAGTCATATATTTAAAACTAATCTTTAAGTTTATTATAAAAAATAATAGCAATGAAATCGGAGTATTCGGAAAAAGAACAAGCAATTAAATTTAGATAAAATGCTTTAATGTACAATTAGTTTCTATATAAAGTACACAACAAGTAATTGTATTTAAACAATACATGTACATTTATAAGCAAATGACAGAATACAAGAAATCACGTATTTAAGATGAAAATACAATTGAATTGATTTTCCAGCAAAAGATTTATAAAATATAACTATTCATACGATGTTATTAATATACCATGAAACCCAGAAGTTAACAATAAAGTGTATTTTCAATATGTTCAAAATACTATAAATAAAAGCTACTAATTAAAACTTAAATTATATTATTATAGTTTAAACTAGTTAATAATTATCAATTTTAAATTATAATTTAATTATTTATTAAAAGAGTCTAAATTACTACAAGATATTTCCAGTATTCTCAATGAGAGATTAATTATTTTTATAAAAAGATACTTTTTTATTAAATATTAATAACTTATTATTTAGTAGCTATCTAAAAGAATTTTAAGGTTATTATAATCATATACAGAATTTGCTCATAAAATCTCAACTATAACCACATAATATATACTATATGAAACTAAAAATATTATTTCTCAAGCAAGAATTGAGTTATATAAAAGATTAATCTCATTTAAGTACACAAAAGATTTTACTTAGTTTATAGACTTAACATCTATACTCACAAGTAAGTTCAAATTAAAATTGAAGTCATTTAAAAAAATCTTAAAATCTAATATATCTTAAAGATTTTTAAATTAATAATATTAAATAAAATTATTAATACATAATTAATAAATCTACATTTTATGCACAAAGATTTGATTACAAAACTATTTCTAAACTTCTAAAACATAACTGGTATCTCAAACCGAATTTATTCAAATCGAACCAAGCCTAATCCTTGAATATAATTAAACATAGAATCAATAGAATTAGTTGAGAAATTTTAAACAGGTATAACCCCATGAACTAAATTCCATATATAAAATTAAAACCAAAATTTTCATATTTAAGTTTATTTATCATCAAAACTCATAATCAAGTTTAAAATCGCATAACATTAAATTTTAACCTTCAAGCAAGTTTGTCAACAATCTTAATTTCAACACAAATTTCAAAATATATACTTTAAATATTATCTGAACATTACAAAAAATTTAAAGAGTAAGAAATTAATAATTCAACAATTTTACCACAAATCCTAGAGATAACTTTAGTTCATTAACATAACCATTCACTAAAAAAAATATCTCAACAATTTAATAACTTTTAAATTTCCTATGATATATCAAACATGTCAATAATTTAATTCAAATTTCAAAGTCAATCAATACAACTAACTTTCAACTTCTACAACTAAGCATTTAACTGAAATATCTAAGTTTGAAAAAATATATATATATATTATAAAAATTTTAAACAATTTCTAATAAAATAAATTTAATCAAAATTCACTTTTAATTAAAAACACCTCCAATTGATTAAAACTATCTAGACAGAACATAAAATAATTATTTAAATTGTTCAAAAATACTACTACATATGTTGATGTCACAAAGATCCACAAAAGTATATCAATAAATTTAAATGTAAAATATAAATCTAATATAATTAAATATTGGGGTGATGCATAACGTAAATTGTTTTTTAAAAAATCAATTAAATAAATTATTAATAAATTTAAAAATATAACTATCTTTATTACATCATAATTCATATGTAATCAATTTCATTATAATTTAAGAAAAATTTTTTTTATACATTAATACATATGTAAACCTCAAAAAACTACATTTTAATCTTAACAAAGTAAATTATAAATTGAATAAAAATGTTTATCATACTAGTCATCTAACTTTATTATTATCCACAAATATTTCAAACTTAAATCGTAACAATTTAGTTTTTAAAATTAATCCTTAACGAAGTCTACATTCATAATCATTGAAATTTTTAAATTTCTTCAATTAAAGCAAATTTATAATTAACCATAAAACATTCACTTCTTAACCAAGCTAGTAAATAAAATCCTGTAGATTTAATAATATGGTAATATTACGTAAGATATTTATACTTTTTAAAAATTATAATTAAAAGTTTCTGGAAAATTGGAATATATTCAATAATGGATTGTATAATTCTTAACTGAGTGCGTAAAGCAACAGAAATTATTTTGGATATGAAATCCATTTAATTTAAATTTACAACCAAAATTGATTAAAATTTCTAGTATAAATAACATTATTTATCAAATTTAAAAATGTTGATTTTGTAGTGAAAATTCTCATCTTAATAAATAATTACTTTAAACAATTTATTAAAATATAAAAACTAATTATTTACAAATATTAAACTCATTTTAACATAAAATTAAATTTATTTCGAAAATTTCTAATTCATTTGTTAAATTAATCTTAAATTTCAATAAATATTTAAAACAATTTCTTTAAAGGAAATGTTAATATCATAAATTAAATTAATAAGTTATGAATAAGATAATTATAATTTACAATTTTTATTTAAGTGATGAATAATTTGATCAATTCAAGGAAGTTTTTATTTTATTTAGAATTTAACTCGAATAATTTCATACAATCCTACTAAAATTTTCAATATGATTTTATTTTAAATATAACACTGTAATAAGACAATGTTATTTTAAAGGAAATGTTTCAATTGAAATATACATTAGCATTAAATTTTCTTTTGAATATTAAATTCATAATTTTAGTAATATGAATATTTGAGGTTAAAATTAAAAATTAACTGTATAGCTATTCGTTTTTAAAAACTATTTAACGAATGTAATTGCGTTATCGATAATAAATTTAATTTATAGATTATAGAACACTGAGAATAAAATAATTCAAGTGGTAAACCAAATGTATGTGTAACAATAAGTATTAAATTTTGTTCAAATTGTTTCATTACATGTAAAGTATTGTGTAAAAGATTTTAACTTAAAACACTATAATTAATAGGAAAAATAAAAGTATAAGTTTTCATAATAGAAAAAATAAATTTCATAAATTCTATAAAAGTTTCTTAATGGAGTATGATTAAGATTATAATTCTAAATCATCATTGAAAATTAATAATATCCATTTAAAATTATCATTTTTCATCTCTGGGACGGAAAATTATAAAGTTTAAGCTTTATTCATCATTATTAAGTAGTGGGATCTTAACTTGCATTTTAGACTTACAGGTTATTACACTTGTATTCTAATTTTTAATTGTCATTTTTACGACTTATTTTATTCACAATTTTAAATATTATACAGTTAATAATTTTTATAGCAATTTTTTAAATTTAATAAAACTTGTATTTATAATACATATTTAATATTTTTAAATTTTATTATTAAATATTTATCTAAAACAATTAATTATTGCTAAATGTTAGATTAAAGATTCTTTTTAGAATGCTTTATGTTACAAATTAAATTATATTTAAAATTCAAACTAAAAAATTTAAAATTAGAGTTTGATATATTTATTTTAATATTAGAAATTTACTTATTTGGAATGTGATTTGCGAAGTATTGATAATTTAAAATTTTAGGTTATTTCTTGAACTATCTAAATTAGTTATTTTTTAGTAAAATTTTACGAAAACTTATCGATTTAATTAATAATGTCTAAAATATTATTTTAAACTTAATTTCCAAGATTTTTAATTCATGAATATAACAAAGATTAGAATTAAAATTTAAAAGTTTGCTTAATTAATTCATCAATATTGTTTCATATATTAAATTTTGAAATACGGGTTTAAATTGTAAAATAAATTTAATTAAGGTAATTTATATTTTCAATTATGAATTTTAAAAAGAAATTTAAAGTTAATTGATTACCCTCCAGTGTATATTTGATAATTGCAAATGTAACTAGTTAAATTATAACCAGTTATTTATTCAAATTATAACAATCATATTAATTTTAATCTTATCTAATTTACTTATAAATTATTTTGTCCTAATATTTAGTTGAAAATTGAATTATAAGCCTTTAATCAATTTAAAGAAATGAATTCTTAAAATTTAAGTTATTAATCCATTTTAATTTATTTAATTATTTAAAACAAATAGTAGGAAACTTTGGAATAACAATGAATTTTTTTCCTAAGTCAATTTATAATATAAATTCTTTTATATATTTCGTCTTAACATTGTTCAAATTTTTTATATTAATCAACTTAGTTCAATATTAAATATCAGGAAAGGTATAATTTAAAATACATTGTTCTTGTTAAAAATAAAACTTTTAAATAAATAATAAAATTTTATAATTATAAAATATCATTAATTGTGAGTAATTAAGCACTTAACTGAAGACAAAACAATTTTAAATATGAAATTTTTTATGTTGCTTAATGTAATAATTCCTTTTATTGCTGTTTTAAAAATTTAAATTTATAACCTGTTCTAGATCTTTCTCTATGTTCCTATTAATAACATTTGACTTAAATTTTTCTTGCAATGTATGTGATTTTTTATCTAAACTAAAAAATAACAATACTTTTATGTATTTAATTAATTAAGATACGATGAGGTTTTGGTATCATGCAAAAAAATATTTGCGATGTAATTTAAAATTATTACCAAGATTCATAAATAGATTTTAGTATTTATAATTATTAATAAAGCACTTATCATTATAAAAATATTTGTAAACTTTGGATAACATTTAAATACTGATTACGTATAATAAATGCTCAAAATTCTATATATATATTTTAATTTTAACTTGCCTATTGATAAACTCATTACTAATTTATTAATTGTTCTACAGAACAGGTAAATAGAAGGTTTTTAATAGTATGTTATAATTAAATATTACTTTTACAATTAAAATTTTTTATCAATAAAATTCATTTAAATTTAAAATATTAATTTTTGAATAAAATTACTTAAAAATTGATTCATAAAAATTTATTAAACATAGCAAAGAAGTGTAAAAATCTAGTAAATTTTCACTAATTGTCAATACTTGGGATGGAAATCATTACAAAATATACGATCGTTCATAGGCGGAATAAATGGATAGTTGAATTATTGAATGTATAGATTTGATGGAAATTTGAAAAGTTATATGAATAAAGTATATTAAATCAAATATTGTCATAAGAAGTATATAAAAACATTTAAAAAAATTAGAATTAAATTTGATAATGTAAACATTACTATATTAATTTGTAATTAAACTCATAATGAAAATATTGTAATTTTAAATAGTTGTTATTCAATTCAACTATGGTTTTGAACATCAAAAATACAATTTTAATATTATTAATAAATCAATGTGCCATTTAAATTGAAAAAACTAAAATTAACTAACGTATTAAAAATTCATTATTTTATTAAACTTATAACATAATTATAACAATAGTTCAAAACGAAAATTAATATCGAATTTAAAAATTTTTGTTAAAATACATTGATTTTAAAAATTTAAAATGATTTAATTTAAAATCCATACGTTAATAACGAAATTTCAAAATTAAAAATGACCAATTGATTATAAATTTTGATTTTGATTAAGAACGAAGCTGAAATTTTTGTAATTCAATAAGTGAATTAATACAGATTTCTTACAAAACATTTAATGTACTGAAATTTCTTGTGAATTATTGTAAAAAATATTTTAATTGTTTTAAAGTATAAATTTTTATGAACTGAAGATCATGAAATACCTTATTCTTAAATCATTTAATTAAATTTATAAAATTTTCAACTAATTCACTCTTTCAACAACATCATTCCAGAAAAATTCCAAACTGTATTAATACAATCCTGTTTAAAATTAAACTTATAACAAAAACAATGATTTTATTTTAACATCTTTTATAAAAAATATTTAAATCAATGTAAAAGTTTAAGTGAAAGTTTGGAAAATTTATTAAATAATTATAATTCAAAACGTATGTTGTTTAATGAAATAATTATTAAAATTAATATTATCACTTTTTTTATGTTAAATTCTCTAATGTTTTAACCATTTAAAATTAAATTTAAGTTATAGTTCAACAATAATAGATTTTGTTAAAATATCAAATTTTATAAAATAACAGTTAATAATTAAAATTTAGTTAAATAAATAGCCTTTTTTATTAAAACGTAGTTTTAACAAATTCACCAAAATTGAAATTTCGTATGTTAAATAAATTAAGACTAATCAGTTAAGACTTCAAACTGTATTATCTAAGTTTAAATTTTAATCATATTATTAAAAAATTTATTATATTCGACATTTCAGATTTTAATGCTATTTTTTAATTAATTTTATATACCATTATTTTGTTTAATAATAGTTTAAAAATAATTTATTTATAATAATTGTTAATTAGTTTTTATCATTAAATTCTTTTATTGAATCTAATTTATCAATTATAAAGAAATTTTAAATTAAATTATTTTAATCGTTACAATATTTTAGAAAGATTTTTATTTTAATAAATTATTTTTATTAATTTATTTAAATAAAATTCATCAATTAAATTTTAAATTAATATATTCTTTTTAATTATTTATAAAATTTAAAAAATTGTTTAACAATTATATAATAAACCCAATCTATTAATGGAAACAGTATATTATTTAATAATAATAATTTTTTATACTCAAGTTATTTCTAACATAATAATTTAGTAAATTATATTAACTCTATTATAAATTTATGAAATGAAATGTCATTAAAATGATACAAAAATCATTTTATTTTAAAATGAATGTATTATAAGTAGTTACAATTTAATCAAATTATTTAAATTAATACTGATAATGAAACTACATATAAAACTAAGTTTAAATGTAGGTTTTCTATTATTTGTTTTGAATATGGTTAAAGTACTAGCTAATCGTGAATACAAATTTTGTAAACTCATTTCAATTATTGTAAGAAACGTAAAATTTCATTTATATATTGTAACAATTTTCTATTTAATTGTTGTAACAATTTGCTTAATCCTAATTTTTGAAATGAAAATGATCAGATATTAAATTAAAACGTTAATTTAAAAATAAAATATTTGCGATGTGTTTTTCATAATTGTTTAACTTAAAGTTAAAAACTATTTGAAATTAAAGAATTAACGTATCGATATGAACATTATTATAATTTTTTAAATTCTTTGTTAGATATGGTGTTTGATTGAATCTGTTTAAATGAAATTTATATGGTAATATTGTATGCTAGATCAAAATCATTATTAAGTAATTTAATTAAATTCCAGAATAAATTGGTTTTAATTGAATAATAGTTATGAGAATATTTATTACTAGAAAATTAGTTATGAAATAATCTCGTAATTAATTGTTCAAGTATAACTTAATTTAAACAAAGTATTTAATATTAGAAGATAAAATGGTATTTTAAAATTAGTTCTTTTTTAATATGATGATTTATAATTTTAAGACATGTTTAATTCTATTTTTTAAGATGAATTTTGTAACCAAATAATTAGGATTTTTAAATATCGATAGTTTACAATACTTAAAGAATTCAATTATTATAATTAACTATTTTAATTAAAATCGTATCTTAATTTCAAATTGGTGTAATTTTCTCTTAATTGAAAAAATTAATACTTGAACTTTTTTGTTAACATTTAAACATTTTCATAAATAAAATTTTTTGAAGGTATTCCAATGTTTTAATCAGAATATTCACTTAAAAGTTTAAATTCAATATTCAAACTTATTTTCTACTAAACAAATTACATAATTTAAAAAAATATTTTATGATTAATTTTAATATAGCAATAAATTTAAATTATTATAAAATTTTCCGTTATTTATATAAAGACTTGTTTATTTAATGTCTTTTACAATAAACTTTTCCAAATTAAATTCAAATTTTGAAATTACATTATATATAATTTAGTCGAAAAAAATAATTTCAATTTATAATTTATAATTAAATTTAAAATCCGGCTTGTATTATTTAATATGTCCAATTTGATGTGACATTAATTTAATAGAATTAGTTAATTAATATAAACTTATTTAGTTATAATATAATGAATGTTAACAAATTAAATTTAAGGTATTTTAAATTTAAAGGTTTAGAAAATATTATTTCATATTTTCTTATTTCTATCGTTACATGATAAATTTATTTTAAATAAATATGTCAATAACATGGATTATAATATTAATTTTTATAAATTCTGACTCAAACACGTAATCTAAGAACTGATTAGAAAAATTGTAATTAAAACCCTATAGTTAGGGTTATTCTTGATTTTGATAAAATCATTTTAGTATCATTGCTTATGGTTAATCATTGATCATTTTTAATAAATTTCTATTTATTATCAAAGTTATTAATAATTTTTTTTTAACTCTAAAACATTTTGAAAAATTTTAATTTAGTTATTCAAAAGTATAACGTCATTTTATTAGCATTTATGAATAATTAAATCATCAACAATTTTAGTTTTACAAGGAATTGAATTTAAAATTAACCAAATAAATTGTTAGAATAATTAAATCTGCATTTTATCAAATAAGGAAAGTTATTATAAATAAATCTTTTCAGAGGGAAAGTAAATGTTTACTTTAGATTTAATTTTTATATTTGGTGTTTGACAATGCTGTAAGTTAAAGTTTTTAGAAATCCAAGATTAATGAACAAATTTAGAAAATAAAATTTTAATAGCAATTCTTACTAAACCTTAAATTTGATCTTTTATAAATTAAAAATGTTAAAATTACACATCTGTTATTAAACAGTTCCAGAAATTCTAGAGTTATATAAAATTTATCAAATTTACTTTTAAATTATATTTATTCAATTGAGGTTACTGAAAAATTATGATTTTTAATATGTAATGTCTTAAAGAATTATTTTTAAGGATTTAACCTTAAATTATTTGTAGTTCCCTTCTTCAGCCATTACTATGAATTTAAATCTTTTAGCGGAAATTCCATAATTAATTAATTTTTGTTAATGTTTGTAAGATTTAGATTTTATAGTCTAAAACTGTAATTTTTTTATCGAAGAATAAGTTAGAGGTCCTAAACCTAATAAATTGTCAAGAATTTTCTTGAAAATTCCAATAATATCTTGTAACTTAAATCTAGATATTAATTTATTTCTGAAGTTGTTAATCATAATTGAAATTATAAAACATTCCATTTAATTTGGTCGAAAATTTAAGTGAATTCGGAATAAAAACGTACAATTAACTTATAATGGAGTTGAATATTCAAACTTGTAATTAAAGAAATTGTGTTATTTCTAATATAATAATTAGCCTAAAAATTAAAAATTTTTAAGAACTCTAGTCAATTAATTTCACTTATATGTATAAGGAACTATTAAAGAATTACCTAATTTATGATTTGTTTAAAATAAATTTCTTAATTTTCGAATAGTTAAAAAACTACGTATATTTAAATTAGTTACATTAGTAGCAAATTTATTTCCGACAAATTCTATTGTATTTTAAATAATCCCTTAATTGAATAAATTTTTTATTAAATTAATCATATTATGAAAAACACATTAATCTTATTATAAGAAGTTAAAATGTTTTAAATACTTCTTAATTATAACAAATATTATAATTGATTGCTCTTTGATTTAATTAAATTATTAAATTTATCTTTTAAAATACTTGAAAAATTTAAAACGTTTAAAATAATTAAAAATTAGAAAATAAAATTATCTTATCTCAATTTTAACGTATTTAAATGAAAAATATACATTGAAAATTAGTAATTTAGACTTTTAACTTAATTAAAAGTTTAATTATGATGAACTTTATAAATTTAATAATCTCAGTGATTTAAGCTAAAGTTAATTTGTTATTTAAATTAACTTATTTTGACTCAATTTTTCATAAATTTATAATTGCAAATATTTAATTATTAAAATTTACTAGTGTGAAATTTTAATTAAACAATTTAACTAATTAACAGTTTAACTTAGATATAATCTAAGTAAATAATTACCTTATCAAACACAATTTGTTCTTATAAAATTACCATACATTATTTGCTTATCAAATTTGTTTAATGAACCAACAAGTTGTAAGGAAAACTACTCTATATATGTCCATTAAATAAGATATTCTTTGTACATTTTTAAGCTTAATAAATCTTTCTGAAATTATTGTTTCTAAACCATGTTTAACAAGTGCTTTTAATAGTATCAAATATTATATTTAAGAGTTTAACCTATGTAGTATTTGTCAGTTAATTTTATAATTACTGAATTAATCATATTTAAGCATAAAAAATTATTAATCCTAAATGAATTGACAGTTGCATTTAAAAAATCCATTGCGTTTAATAGCTTTAAACTCACTATTCAAAATAATTGTTAATAGTGTAATGTAAAATTATTTACTTTATAAGCTAAATATATTAATATTGTTTAAAAGTTAAATGCCAGAATTTTATTTAACTAATATTTATCTTGCCAATAATAATTTAAATTCTCCATATCCATCATTTAAAGACTATTAGGATTAAACTTTTAAAATAAAATTTAAATATTAAATTTCTTAAATATTTAAAAATATTAAAAATTTATTAAAAATAATCTTTGAACATATCATAATACTTCCTATTATAGAATATATTTTACATCAATAAATTTTTACTATTTATTAAATATACATTTATTATTTATTAATATTATTTAAACCTATACATTATATTGAAAAACTTTATTTAAAATTAATACAAATTGAAATTATTTTAATATGTTTAAAATAATATTTTAAGGATTTTAAACGTTCAATTTAAAATTTTCTGATATAATCATATGAATCCTTTAAATTGGTTAAATCTTTATTTGAATTAATAAAGTTTATTTAAATTTAATAAATATTTATTCCTTAATATTAAAATTGTCACAATTACTAAATTTAAATTTATATTTAGAATAAGTATTTGTTAAAACAAAATGATAGTTATTGATAAAACTTTATACCATTCCTAATTTTTATAACTTTAGTCGTCCAATTTGATAAACTTTTTTTACCTCAATTAAAATGGTTCAGTCATTATCACTTAAGCCAATTTACTAAATTTAGTTTATATTTCATTTAACATAAATTTGTTACCAGCTAAATTCTACAAATCTATTTCAATACTTTATCTAAAGTTAAGGAAAATTTTGGATAGTAATTAAAAATATATTCTAACATTAAAATTATTTATAAAATATAAATTTAATTTAAAATTTATATGAATTAAAATAAGGTAAAATGATCTTTAAACATGGAAAAATAAATTATTCATAAACTGTGCTTGTGTTTCAAATTAATTTCTTAAAATTCCACACTTCAAATTACAAAAAGAATGAACAATTTAATAATAAACGCTTTATAATTGGCTAAATTTTATTTGGAAATTTAATCATTAATTTTAATTTTAATTTGTAATATTTTTGAATCAAAATATAACTTAATATTAGTTATCTATTAATTTTGAGCATACGTAAACTCGATTAAATTTCCATGTGCCAATGAATGTCTTAGAGCTTAGCTAATTCATTAAATTATATTATTGACTTAAATTAAAATTATTTTTATTTATTAAAAATTTAAAATTGTTTTCCTAATTTACTAATTAGAAATAAATTTTTAATGTTATTACAATAATGAAAGTGATAGAAAATGTTCATATTAAGAAAAACTTGATTTATTTAAATTTTTAATAAAAGGTCATAATTTACTAATTAAATTATTTTAATCCCTAAATATATGATTAACTTTTAAAAATGTATTAACTATCTGCCTTCTCTACCTAAAGCTGAAAACGATTTTGCAATGTTAAAAAGTTAATATAAATTGATTTATTAGTTTTTATCTTAAAATTAAAAGTTTATAAGTTGTAAAATATTTTTATATTTAAATTTATTTAGAAATATTAATATTTAAAAGACAAATAGATAAATACCTTTTTAAAAAGTTGAACATAGAAAATAATTAACTTGGTATTTAATTTCAATATATTTTGTAATGATAGATAATTAATTCATTTAATTATAAGATTACTGTATTTAATAAATTTAATTTAAAGACAAAATATTAAACTTGTTTTAATCATTTGTCTACAGATGAAATTATGTAATTAATTATTAAAAAATGTTACAATTATAAAAAAAAAATCTTTTATCATTAATATGAAACATTATTATAAAAATTAATATTAAATTTAAACAATTAACTACATTAATTTATATGAAAAAATTATGATTAATTATAGAAGGTACTAGTATAAATTCTAATTTATTAAGTAATTAATTTATCGGACAAGGTTTAAAACTATTTGAAAAATGTTTACCAGCAATGATTTAAATTAAACTAAGGATTGTGTAAAAAGGTAACGTAGTCAAATTTCCATTAAAGATTTTAAAATTTGATTATGATTTAAAGTTTGAACATTTAACTTTAGTTTGAACATTATTAATAAATTATTTTTCAATTTAAATATATTTGATCTAGATTCAAAGTTTTCGAGTTTAAAACATTTAAATTATTCTAATATTGGTATAAATATTGTTAGAATATAATTTAAAGTAATAGGAACATTATTTCAAATATAAAAATTTATTATTTTTAAATGAAATAAAAAAGTTTTAATCGGATTTAGTAAAATTTTAAGAACTTTAAATTATTAATTGCCTTATATTCTGTAATAATTTATTGAATTAATTATTTGTTTTATTTAATGCCTGTATTTAATTATTTATTTATATTTTTATAAAATAATTTCATTAAAAGAATTTAAATTTTTATAATAAATTTAATTTATTTAAAAAATTTAATATTTATATATTTAAAAAATAAATTATTTATTTAGTCAAAATTTATAAATATACAAAATAAATATCTTTAACATTAAGTTATAAAATTATAAAACTTACTGTTGGTTATTTTAACATTAAATAAATCAAACATTCAATTAATATTAAGCAATTTTAAAATTGAGATTTTATTAAAATAATAATTTCTAAAAATGATAAGTTAAATATTATTGGAAAAAAATATAGAATATTTTTAGTTTATGTATTAAGTTAAAATGTCTATTTTAAATTGAAACTGAAAGTATAAATTACTTATATAAATGTAAATTATTGTATAACTTGAATATATTAATACATAATCATTATTTTTAATTTTCAATTATAATAATATTTTCTAAATTTTAATTTAACCATTTTTAATTTAATTAATTGTGAATAACACTTAAATTATAAAACTTTAAAAATTTTAATATTTTCAATCTTAAAAAAACTTTGATTTAACAAAAATCTCAACTATCCATACCCCTATTCACACATTCTAGTATTTACTGTAAAAACTTAAAGGGGCTTTACTATTATCTAAATAATTATATCATTGGGAATGGTAGTGAATGAAAGTTGAAAGGTTGAAATGGTTTTGAAGTGATATAATCAAGCCAGTATTTGCATACCTTTGAATGAAAAATCATCTGATTGGTGATTAGCAATCTTTTTGGTTTTAAATTTATAATATATTATAATTGAATAATTATTTTTTAGAATTTTAATTTTGACGTTATAACAACAGGATTCACATGTGTTCAGTTAAATTATAAAAAGTATGGAAAATTTAAAATTTATACTTCATTTGAAATTATAGAGTTTAAATTATTTCAAATTATTAATTTTCTTTAAATTAAAATTTTTAATTCATTAAAAATAAAAAAATTCAATCTAGAATAATTCAAAAAACTATTCAAATGATTAAATATAAAGTTTATTACAATATTATGATAGAAATTAATTGATATTACTTTAATATTTTAAGTATACGCTGATATATACCTTAGATATTCACACGTAAATTTTTAAAGCTGACTGAATGACATGTTTCTTCCGTAAAATTACATTCGCTTATAATTGTGCCAAATTTAAAATTGGTAAAAATCATTATACAATAATTCCTTAACTTATTTTTTCAAAGCTCTAATTGTAACACAAATACTTAGAATTCACTTTTAAATAATTTAGATGCAAATTTAAGAACCCTAAAGTCTTTCATTAAGCTACTTCCTTATACAATTAAGTTTATATGAAAAGATTTTGAGTAAATGCTTTCAAATTGTTTTACATTATCCCCATATTGTCATTTATATTTATTTTACACCGTCCAGGTAATCAAAAAGCCTTTTTATATTAAATAAGTTTAATTATAATCCTTAAGCTTCCATTGATAGAAAGCTTGGAAGATCATTTCTGCATAATTGCTTTATCAAACACTTGTGGTTAATTGTTATTTTATTAGCTTTTTAATTATCATTAGTTCAACATCCGAACCCTTTTAAACAATCTAATAGACTTATGAAATTAGTGATGCTGTATTTGTGGTTAATATAGTAAAAGTAGAGTTGTAAGTATGTAAGAAATTAATGCAGTTAAATAAACATCTTCAATTTCAAAAACCCATTTAATAAATTTAATGAAATTTTCCAAATTCGAAATTTGTTCCATATTCATTTTTTCTAGTTTCAATTATGAATTCAATGTCATTTAAACAGTTAAATGTATTATAATTCAACTGAGTACATAAATTGATGTTCAGTAATATCATTAAGTGTTAAAGCTTAATTAATCTCAATTGATTATTAAAATATTGTTTTCCATAAAATGGTAGTTACAAATGAAGAATGTAAATAATATTTCAGTTTAAATTTCTAAAGAATTATTTTGGTTTAATTATAGTTTATAAATTTTCACCAGGTGTTATAAAATTCTTGTGATAAGTTACTTTACAGCATTATATTAAGTAATGAGAAGTTCAAAAGTTTGCGTAGGACAATTTTAAATTTCAACCAACTATAAACTTAAGATTTTTCAATTAATCAATGTTTCTTAAATGAAAAATTAATTTTCAAAAATATATTCTGCAAGGAGTCAATTTTATTCTTAATACTTAGTGGATATTCTATACGATTTTTACAAAAATTTATTTATGCTAAAAATACTATAATAATTTAACTAGAAAGATGATTTTATTAAGTTAAAAATAGAAATTTGGTTTTATTACACTTAAATATCAATTTATATTTCTAAAATTTTATAACAACTGAAGCTTAATTAATCTTTATTAATTTTTAAAATGAATTGCTTTTAAAAATTATAACAATTTTGATTCGTCGTCATATTTTCTAACTTTCATATTATGCAAATAAATATGTATTTAACATGGAAAATTGATCTTGGATCTGCAACTCCTAAGTAAATGGTGAAATTGTAACCTCTAAATACCAAATTTTTCATGGATTAGCTTATTCGCTTGGATTAAAGTTTCATGGATACCACTTTCAAACTTAAACTGATATCTTTGCTAATAGCAAGTTAGAATTATTAATTTCATTAAACAACTTTATAAACTTCAATGAATTCAATTAAATTATTAAATTATTTAAAATGATGATTTATAATAATTGAATTTATAATTTAATCTATTTTATAACTGGAAGTAACTTATTTCTTAAATTTATGTTAATTTATCCTGAAATATCGTTTTTAATAGTTCGTATATATGTGTCAAATCTTAAGTGCATAGATGTAATTATTATTAGTTAATTAAAATAATTTTATTCTATAATAATGGAAATCGCTGCAATTATTTTAAATAATTAATATATTTGTATAAAGTTTAGATAAAGTAATCGATAACTTATAATGCAATTATTTAATTAAGTTTAGGTATTAAATTCAACTTCTATAATGAACATATTATAAATGTTAACACAAATTATTATAATAGATTACAATCATTTAATTTAAGTTTTATAATAAATTAGAACTTTTAAAAGGTTATAAATTAATTTCAAACCATCACTTTAACTAATTAGTCAACTTACCAACAGAATAAGTTTTCTACAGTCAGTCCGTTTCTAATCTAATTGGATTTTCAGAACCCGTTCTCTGAATGATCCCCTGTAATGTAACCAGATTCATAAACGTCCAGGTTCCATATTACTAATTCCATATAGTGAATTTGAGCGAAGTCTTTTATTTAGAATCAAAAGGATTTTTTACTTATTGGAAGTAAATACTTGTTCAATTTACAATATCAGTTATGAATTTAAGTGAGAATTATTTGTAATGGTTATTTTCAGTAAATTTAAATTAATCATACTCGATTTATAGTTATAAAGTTATTAACTATAAATATCATTCTATTACTATTAATAATTAATGTTTGTAAATTTAGAGTTATTTAGAGTAATGGTTTCTGATCATTAATTTCTAAAAATTAAATATTTACTACATTTTATTTTTTAAAAGTCTTTTAATTATTTAATGTAATAAATTTATTCTTCCTTTATATGTGGTCAACGTATTAGGTGAAAATTTTAAAAGCTTAAAATTCAAAGTGTTTTTAATTTTACGAATTATATAAAAATTTAATTGG
Source organism: Homalodisca vitripennis (assembly GCF_021130785.1). Taxonomy (NCBI): domain Eukaryota; kingdom Metazoa; phylum Arthropoda; class Insecta; order Hemiptera; family Cicadellidae; genus Homalodisca; species Homalodisca vitripennis. The sequence goes on from NW_025790705.1 coordinate 17,169, forward strand.
TAAATTAATGTTTATAACATTAACTTCATCACTATTAAAGGTTTAAAACAGTTAAAAGAATGCTATGGATATTAGTGAGTTAGGTGGATTTTAAGAAAAATAATTGTAAACACATATCTCGTATATCACTTTAGACAGAAGTTTAAAATAGCTGTTTATGTAAGCCAATACAATTTGAATGAACTTAACTGCCTTTTAATGTTAATATGACATTAAATTAGAATAAAATATATAATTGGAATGTTATGTTTTAGAGTTAATTTTAGTTATTAAAAAATTTTTATTCATTAATTTTTATTAATAGCTTATATAACTTGAACTTGTTTGTATAATTATTATATGAAATTTAATTAAACAGGTAACAAATCATTACTTAACAAATTAAATTTCTATATTTAAAATATATTATAAATTTTTAATTTTTAATAGATTATAATAAAATATTTATTTAATATAATTTATAGATATCTATTGAAATAAATTTATTACTTTTTTTTTAATTAAAGTTAATAATTATACTTGAATTAAAATTTCTATCATTAATTATTAACTTATTTATTATGAATAAATTTGATACGAGCTTACTGAAATTACTTTCCTTACGTTTGAAATTTAAAATTTAAATGTTTTGATTAAAGGTTGTATCAACTAAAGTATAGACTAATTCTAATTATGAGTTGTAGGATACGATCATAGCATTGAATACTGAATTGGATTGTAAGTGTTGCTATGGTTTATGTGGTCAATATTTATTAGTGTAACTTTTGATTAATTGAGTGAGTGATTTAAGAAAACAGTAGAATGGTTTAAAAAATTGCTAATTAGGAAGTTAATAGGTGATAAATAGCAAATGAATTTATATACAATACTTGGTCGTCTGATATTGAATTCACTGTAAGTTTGATATCATAATTAAGTTAATTGAAAATTAATGTAGTAAGACTTTAAATAAACTATGTCTAGAAAGTACTGATTGTAAATACAAAAGAAATGAATTCAATTAACTATTTATTATAAAAGGATATTTTTAAAATAATGAAAAATTTATTAAAAACCCAAAAATATTAAAATTCTCTAAAATTTATTAGTCAAGAAGAATGAAAAAAAATATCCAAATAGAGTTTTTAAAAAAAATTATTAAAATTTAATTAAAATATTTAACCTTATTTAATAATCAAATTCTAATTACAACATTTAATAATAATTTTTAATAAATAATTGTCGGCGCAAATAATCAATATTTGAAAAACAATTACAGCAATAAATTTATATAATGAAATATATGATTCAGAATTACTTACAGATTAATAAAGATGAATTGATAATTAATCCATACGAATATCTAAATAAAAGGAATAATTTAAAATGTACAGACCTTACAAAGTTAGGAGTTAAATGGGAAAAAATGATAAAATAATTAGACATTATTTTAACTTTCAAATTATGAAATTTTCTGATTCATAAAACCCCTTTAATTCGTTTCGAATTGGTTTCTTATACTCGTAGTAATCGATCGTCAATTTCAATTTGAAACATTTATTATACTATATAGGGCTATGGATCATTCATGAAAACTTTTATGGACTACCTATCAAATAATTGCCGTTTAAATCTAATTCAATTTGCATTAAAAAATTTTAATTAAAAAACTCACTACTATGTTAGACTTAAAACTAGAAACATTGTAATCAACATAAAAGATACTAATAATGAGATCTAATTCCGGTAATATATGGAGATTTTAAACTTAATTAAAGGATTATCTAAGAATTAGAGAAAAACGAAAGAACCTATTGGTCAAATAATAATCAATCACAAGTTACATGATTAGAGTTAATAATCGATGAAATCATTAACTAACGTATAAGCAAAATTAATCGCGATAACTAATTGCATTTAACAAAAATTGTTTTTAAACTAAATCATTTGGTTGTAAAGTATAATGCAAAAAGCTTAATTTCGATTAACTTATGAGAGTCATAACTATTATTCTAATATATTCTTAAAGAAACTGTTGATTTGAATCTAATTTCGTGCAATTTCTTGACTAACCTTCCACTATCAGAACGCTTTCTTAGAACAATGCTTTACGTGATAACATAATTTCAATAAACCACAGAACGATAAATTAATTTAGATTAAAACATAATTATTTTACTATATTATTAAAAATAGTAATTCATTAACTGGTTTAACTTAATTTTAGTCTTCCTATAGTTGTTATTAGTTAGTTGAAATTATCTGCGTTAATCAGAATACCTTATGCGAACGGAAATACTAGGGAGAGGTATTTAAAATACAATTTAGACTAAGGTTGAAGTTGGAATTAGGTCAGATAAGAAATATTGAAATTATAACTTAGGGCTTATAGTGAACGTTCATAATTAGTCCTTAAAATGTTGTGTTGAAGTATATGTGATGTTTGGTGTGAAAACTTAGATAATTTAATCCGTTAAATTACATCTTGTCCGATTTTGGGATTGGTTCAAAGTAGCGATGTGCCATGATATTGATGGAGATATGTATGAACTGAGTAGATTCATTAGAGATTTGAGGAATAGTTAAAGCAATTAACTTAACGTCTAACGGAACGATGATAGTTAAAGTTGATCTAATTTAAAGAGTATGTATTTGACAAAGAAAACTGATGTTTTTATGAATGAAGCTTCTTATAGAGAGAGGAACTAGGAGACTGACAAGAACTCTGATTTCTGTGAATGTAAATTATATAACGACAGGGTGAGATGCTGTGTTTTCAAGAATATGTTAATTCTAATAGGATTCTGAAGGTCGTAGAGGTCAGTATTAGTTATTGTTTGTTTCTTGTAATTGAGATTTTTATATCTTTCAAAATTAATATCTGCAGCAAGTTTGGATTGTTAACTTCCAATACTAGGTAGAATTTTTTTTCATAATATATTTGGGATTTGAAAAAACTTTTAATTTTGGTTCTTAATTTTTTTTAATTACTATTTGCATCCTTGATTTATTTTTTGAAAAAGTTTTATTTCAATCTATTACGTGAATTTAGTCATTAAATTATATATAGAAAACCTAAATTTTTTTAAATTTCTAATGTTCATTTAAATAAGATTCTAGACTTATAATATGTTTTCTAATATATCAACCTTTTGTACAATTGAATTAAAGTATGGTTACTCTGTTTTGAATTTCTTGTTTAAAACTAACGTAATTAGAGCTAGTATCCCTTGCAAAGTTAGATTTAGACCATTTTAAGTTTACCAATTATGAATGAACCCTTTAACATGTCTAACCATTAAACAGCTTTATTATTTAAAGCTTACTGTAACCAAATTTTAATTTACGTGACATTATTTCCCTTAATATTTGCACCAAATTTACTTCCATACATTATAATTTGTGATCTAACAATCATCGTATTAAGTTCTCAGAGACTGTTTCTCAAATTGTATAGCTGTGATTTCACTTCACTAAGATAGGTGTAATTTTTTTTTGGTAAATTAAGGTTTAGGCACAAATAATTGATGAAATCATAAGTTTAAGTATGAAAACTTCATAGCTATCGATTAATGTTAAACCCTTTCCTATAAACCAACAGCCTGATTATAAAACGTACATCGGCACAATGTATATAATGCTGATACAGATCAAACATTAATTAGGGTTGATTAATATTAATGTTTATTGTTGATTAGTTAAACTGTTTCTCCATTAAGCAATTAATACTTTAAAGACAAACATCCAACGACTTCATAAATTTCATTAATAATATCTTAATTGCAATAACCAAAATACCAAAAATTTAAATAAACTTCTTTCAGTTACACCTTATAGTCTATCACTTACAGTTGAACTGAATGCAAGGTTAATACATTTCAAATTCTGGACAATATCTTTCCCAAAAACTAGCATGCATATAATATCTAATAATTGGAGAAATGGATGAACTTTTCACTGAAAATTATGTAAAAAGGGGTTTCAGGAAAACCAATAAGCTTTAACCTTAGATAAAGCAGTTAGATTTTCATCAATTGTTATTATTAGTTCAGGCTTATGACAAAACCATTATGGACTTATTGTAAGCTAACATCAACAAACTTTAAATGACTATTTAATAAATATGTATTGTGTTTGAAATATTTGTCTTAGATGGTTTGTAAAGTTTAACAAATTTAACATCAATTACTATTAAAATTCTCAAGCCGTCTACTTTGTTTTCTAGGTCACTATTTCCCCCATTTAAAATCCGAAATTGATAAGAACAATAAATATGATATGAGAAATTTAAGCAAACTTTTTTATTAAATTATCAGTTGTGAGGGAAAATAATTCTTTACATATTTAATTCAACAAGCACAGCAAAAAAATTAAAACTTGAACTCACTTGAAGTACCGTATAATTCCTGCTTTGCAATTATATATATTTCCTTAAACCTCTCTCCTACTAGAAACGTTTATAAGAATTTAGTGTTGCAATAATAATGAGTTCATTGGGACTAACATGAGAAACTTTCTTTAAAAATAGCCTAAACATTTACATGAATTTATATTTTCGAAATTGTGAACATTTAAATAGATATGGAATTGAAAATGATTAATGAACCCTAAAATATACTAAGTTCTTAAAATTACTTACATTTTATTTCACATCACACTTATTACGCCTAGAGATATTTTTCCGCACACGAACACAAACACTCCCGAACTTCACTTTTCGAATTCCCGGCCTCCACTTCCACCTCTCCTCCTTGTTCTTCAGTTTTGATGTTCTTCTCCGCCAGCTCATTGACCACGCCTCTGCCAAATCTCTCCATCATAATTGGTGAGTAACAATTTTCCATATCAGCATGGCTGTCCCTTACATTGTCGCACGGTTTTTACAAATAAGCATTTCCTGTTTGTTCACCATCGGCGTCTGGGCGGATGTGCGTATCTACTTACATCCGGAGGATGTTTGTCTCGAATTGCAATACGAGACTTCCTTTCCAGCAACTATCTGTACATCTATTCTATGAATTTTATTTTACTAATAATACATATGTCTTACATTCCCTGGTTAATGACGATTCTACCTACGAATCGTACTTATAGTCTAATTAAGGTTATCCATTGGGTAGTCACGTTCATGTACTGTAGGCTTCAGAAATTTTATTTTGATGTTATTAATGTGGATGAAGTAGAGGCTATAAAAAGAAGTAGTGTTATTATAGAAGTCCAGGCTAATAAAATGTACAAATGAGTTCCGTGTTGTTTACTATGTTTTTGTCGTCGTGTTTTAGCTGGAAGTGGTGGTTGTCTTTGTAGATTGTGAACGAAGGTAGGTGGGTGTCGATAGGTAGTGTTTCTTAGATTAGCAGTGTTGGAATCTTGCTTGTTTCTGATCAGAGGGGTAATCTGTCCAAAATGTGAACACCATTTGACAGAAATCGGACGAATACGATTTTATTTCTATAGTTGTCAAGGGGGTTTTCTGGAACACATGGTATTACAGTGGGTTATAATGGAAGTTTCAAATTTTCATTGGTTATGAGAAGTTTTGAGGGTAGGCAGATTTCTAGAGTTCCGTTTATTCGGTAAATTTTGATGTATGTTAAAAGGAATCTTTGATATGGGTGAAACATATTACGTTCTCGAGTTGCATTGGAGTAATGTCGCTACCAGAAGATTTGTACTAGAGGACTTTGTTACTTAGTGATTTGTGGGTTTGTTGGAAGAGGTAGAATACTGGGAAGTGCTCGTTGAGTAGTAGGTAGGCTGAGTGTGAGATTAGTTTAGAATCTTGGGTGTCACCGTTGCTGCGTAGCCTGGTTAGCTTGGGAGATTTTTTGTTAAAACTTGTTTCTAGGTGGATTGGCTTGTGGTGCTAATTCTAAAACTGTAATTCTACAGTTACGATGGATACTTTCATGTTATTAAATTATTTGTCAATTTCCAATGCGAAGGTATGTATTTTAAGAAATCTCTTTATGATGCTGATGTGTGTGTGACTAGTTTGTAAAATGATTTTACTAAGATCTTAATTTCTAGTGTATTAAATAAGGTTGAAATTTGTTAGTTTAATATTACAAAAGATAAACTTTGTAGGAAAGTGTAATACGTTAGGTTTGTTTCCAAGTGTTAGATTTTATTATAGATTTTAAGGGAGTGATCTAGTTATGTGTTAGCAAGGCACTTCTGCGAATTTCCCTCATATTGTCGTGATAAAGTTGTAAATATATATAACTAATGTTCTAAGCGTAGGTTGTTTGAGTTTTTGGTGTGGAGTTTTTTAATATTAGCTCTAATCTGTTTTACATATTTTAACTGAAGACCTTTCTGTGGAAGTACTCGTCACTGAAATTCTTTATATTGGTTGTGTAAGTAGGGTTGATGGTCGGTTCCACTGTACATTATTGCATTCGTTTTTTAATCTCTTTTGTTTCACAATGCAGGTCAGTATTTGGTGTGTGCAATTCAGAAACACCATTGAGAAAACTCGAAACGGACGATCTTCTGTTTCATCAGTTTGTTTTTGCATGAATGGGGTTTAAAATTGTAGTCATGAGGGTTTTAAAGTGGAAAGGTTAATTGTTTCAAAGTTTGTGAGTTGTTGAGGTTTTTAGGGAAAACTTAAGAGGGTTGTTTTAGGAAATTTTTCTGTCTTTGAAAGGAAATTTTGTATATGATAGGTATGGAACTGATATAAGGTAGTGTCTGAGGCATTGGAGTAAAGTACGCTCCTGTGAAGATTTGTACTAGAGGCTTATTGGGTTCTCCTATGTTGGGGGTTGATGTGCTGGCAGAGGTGGTCGAGAGAGGGCATGGCAAGTGCTGTGAGTAGTAGAAGGAAGTGCTGTGAAGACTTCATTTGTCTCGTGGGTGGTCGGGATCGGTTAGAGTGCTGTAGATGGTGTCTTGTAGTTTGGTGTCTTGTAGACTGGTGCTCAGGTTGTAGTTGGCTTTTTGGTGTCGAAATTCAAAAAACTTAAATATCTACAGGTTACATATACATTTCAGGTTTAATTTTTATAATTAATACACATTTATGCCTAAGGTTTTTATTTACAGAAATCTTTTAATGACCTCTCGATGGTGTGTCGTATTTCCATAGGTCTATGTAATAATGTTTACTAAGCATCTTGGTTTTCTAGTGTTCTTAAATAAGGTTCGATTTATTATGTTATTTTAAAAACGATACTACGCACTTTGTTTCGAGGAATATGTAATATCCTTCTTTGTGCTTATTGTCCATAGTCATTATTATGATCATAATATATGTTGCCAAATCAAGGCTGTATAGTTGTTTATGAGCAATATTGCCGTGCTAATACATGCTATTTAATATATGTTACTTTCCTTCAATGTTAGATTAGCTTGTAATAATTAAACATGTTATATAAGTCATTTACATGTCATATATTGAAGTATTTGTTTATCCTAGGATTATATAATATAGAAACATGTATTGTCTCTTTCTTTGAGATGCATCTCAGGAAAATTGAGTCCTTGTAGGGTATATTATGTTAACACTGCTATCTACTAACTTAAATAAATATGATATATGTAGTACACTTTATCATATTTTATATTCTTTATTACTAGGCTATGTATACACGTATCCTCAGGTAAGTATAATATGTACGTTGTGTCAAGTTAGAGTTTCGCTTTGTTACTTTTAGTAAACGAGTACGTGGGAAACATTACTTGCATACTAAGCTGTCTGAACCACCAGGGCCCTTGGGGGACCCAGACCGCGGTACAAGGCAATGCCCCCTAGTCATAGTCACAACACAGTCGGTGTAGTTTTAGCGTGGGAAGTTAGTTGAGTTAGCAGAAACATTATCTGCCTGGGAGACATACCAGAGTCACGGTCAAGTCTTACTAGCCAGTCTAAGTACGGTTACCGTGGGTTACAGGCTCTGCTCGTGTCGTGTCGTGTGTGCTGTGTTAGTGTCTGTGTATTGGGATTATCTATTACCAATATCTTTGGTACGTGTAACCTATCACTTAATCACTAAATTACAGTAAACCTCACATTAAAATACAAAGTTAGGCGTTTTAATTTTCTAAAACTTTTATTTTCTTTATTCTCTATCGTTTTCCGACACAACATCGAGATTTTAATATACATTTTTATTTCTGTTTAGACTTACTTCAGTGACTCTCAAGGTTATATAACGTTATAATGAATCATTCAAACCGTAATCAAGTTAACCGGTCTCTCAACTCTGGGGGATAATACCTATTCTTTAAAGCGTTCTTGCGTGATATGGGGTGCTTTTTTTAACCTCTATATTATGAAAGTATTGGAAATATTTTTCCCCTCTTTCAAATTTTTCTCAAGGCAGTGGTGCAAAGTGATGTTCTGAGAAATATTGATATTTATTCTTAAATTTTTTATTATGTCAAGTCCTTCTATTTTTTTTTATATTTTTATAGAATAATTTCTTTCTAGCAACCTTTTTTTGGTTGTTTTTTAAACCCTTTCCCCCTGTGGTAAATTTTACTGCTATGTCACTTTTTAAATTTTTTTTTGACAACGAAAGGACTCTAAATGGTTTTTTGAAATTTACTATTTTTTTTTTGTGTGGTTTTTCGGGAAAAGGGCCCAGATTTTCCTCCCCGGGGTTTAAATCCAAATGGTTTTGTCACGGTCAAGTTTTCTTTTGCGCTTCCTGGGCTTTTTTATGATTTTGGATATCTTTGCGTATTTGCTCTAAAATTTCTATATTTTCCAACACCCCTTTTTTTTGGGATTAAACCGTAAAAATTTAATCAGACGGAGTTAGCTTCGTAACAAACATGGGTAGGCGGTGTGTGCCGTTGAAATGGGTTTACGACGTGTTGTAGGAAAGGTAATTTTTGTACGTATTTTGACCCAAATTTGGGGGGTTTTTTCCACAAGTTTAAAGGATTTGCCCTTTATTAGGTGTGGTTGTATTTTTCAACCGCACCTTGTTTGTGAAAAAGCAGGCCTGGCCCTTTTTTCAATCCCCAGTGCATTTAGTAATGTGAAATTACGAATTATAAGTGGTTCTTGTCTGATTAAAAATTCTAGGAATCCAAATTGCAGAAAAGATTTTAATAATTTTTTCGTACTGTGTTGCATTGCTTTTACAAGGGGTTGCAAAAGCCATTTAGTGCGGCATCGGGGCAACTAGGATATATTTTAACCCTTTCTTTGTGTAATTTACCTACAAAGTCATTTTTATTTGTCAAAGGGTTTTTTGGGGGTGGAATTTGGGTTTTAGTGGCCGTAATTTTTGTTCGTTTTTGGCCTCGTGTTGACTTTTCACAAGATTTTGTATATTTGGGGGATATCACGGTAATATTCGGGCCAGTGATTCGTTAATTTTATTTTTTAAATGTTTTTAATGGTAAGTGTCCCCCCGTGTAGGGGTTGTCATGGAAAATTTTTAATATTTCTTTTGTTTGTTTTTGGGGTTTTGCCAATAAGTTTTAGTTTCTTGTCCGTTGAAGGTTTTGAAATATAACAATCCATCTATTTCTTCGTAATGTCTTGAAGCCCGTCTGATTTTTTTATTTACGCCTCAGGTGAGGTCATCGCAAGGCGTATTTGTTTTAAATAACTGTCTTGAGCTTGTAGTAGGGGTAGATTTGTCTGTATTAAAGTATTGACAGTTAAACACACGTCCGTAAATTCTTCATCCAAGGTTGTTCTAAAGGATTTCTGCTTAAGGCGTCTGCTAACACGTTTGTAGCGCCACGTTTATGTTTTACTACAATGTCGTAGTCTGTTAATGACAGTGCTAATCTGTTTAATCTAGTGGAAGTGTGCTTAAAATTTTATAAACTGTAATGCGGCACAGTCCGTATAAACTGTTGTTTGTCTACCAGCGTGAATTCTCTGAAGTAGTTCACAGCATAGGTTAGTGCTAGCATTTCACGTTCAGGCATTACTGTAACGCCTGTTGGGTATTTGAACATTTGTTTTGACATGTAATAAATTGGTAAATTCTCTATTTTCTTCATTCTAACCTGTTACCTAACGCTGCTCCGCATCCCAATCAAACTTGCCTATTCTCTACTTTAAATGTGTGCTTCCCTGTTGTCTTTCCAATGTTATAGTATGGTGGGTTTGTAAAATTTGTTTGATTTTATATAAAAGCTGTTTCACATAGATCCCGTCCATTTAAATGCCAGGTTTTTATTTGAAAATTTATCTTATCTCAGTAAGGGGTCTGTGCTATTTTTTGGCATAATTTTGGATGAATCGCGGAAGAATTGAGCATCCTAAAAATTGTTCACTTGCCTTATAGTTGGTCTTTTTAAATTCAGGTGATAGCTTCTATGTACTGTTTTGGCGTAAATAAAATGGCCTTCGTGATAATCTCGTGTCTAACTGTTTACACTTTTGTAGAGAAATTTCCACTTTTTTGAATTTATGTTTAAATTAGCTTTTTCTAGTTTTCTCATATAGTTTTCGAGTATGTTAAGTCAATTTCAATGAGTCACCATAACAATTAGGTCAACACGTACACAGGATGACTTCTATTGATAAAGGTGACGGTTTAATATCGCATTAAGGCTTTACTAAATAATTGTTGAAGTTGAAAGAAAATCCCATCGGGCACAGATCGGACAAAACTGTAGAGAAGTCTCTCAGGTGTTTTTATGGCTCGGATGTGCTATTTCTTTCTACCACCATGGAATAAAATGCGATTTTTAAGGTCTAAGTTTTGTACATGTGTGCGCTTTGTCAAAGAGCTTAAAACAGTTTACTGAAGGAATGGCGGTGGGCATCCTGTTTTCAATGTGCATTAACCTTCTCTGTGCTCAGCTACCATTCTGTCGCTTCCTCTTTATTTTTCACTAAAAAATTACTGGGTTGGGCAATATTCTGTGTACTCCTGAATTCCTCTAAATTTTTAATCTGTACTAAATGTCCAATTAATTTGTTTTAATTTTTCCCTTCAGTTTTACTTGAATACGGTGAGAGTTTACAGGTTTCGTATTGCGGTTTTAATTCGAGTTGGAACAGGAGGTCTGTTTAAGGGTTACATCGATTAACCTTTGTTGTGTAAATATGTGTCTGTTCTTTTTGTAATACGTCAAGGACTTGTTTGTGATCTTGGAGGGTTAAATGTGTGGGTATAAAGATACTTGCCGTTCTTATCAGTCAATATTGTTTTTCCTGTGGTCAAGTTGTAGTGGTATGGTGTTCCGGTAGGCTGTGCTTCGAGAGTTGGGTAATGTATATGTCATATCGGAGTTATGTGCGGGTATTCTTTTTGGGAAATTGATGCGTTATAAAATATTTACAATTGTATCCAGTTACATCTTCCCTTCGGTAAGATTATACATGACATTTCTTTTTTATTTAGATTCCTTATCTGTTTCGCTGTGTACGGATCTATACCTTTTACAGAGCTACTCCTAATGTGCTGATGTGGGTGCTTTACTTATATTTGTGGGGCTGTTACTCTGTTACTTGCTGTACTTCTAATTCTGTGTGTTTTTAAATTTCTTGATGTCTAGAATGCCATGTTCATTCATAGGTATTATAGGTTCAATTGTATTTGGTAATTTTTTTGTTTTTATCTTTTATAGGTCATACGTCAGTTCTGAAATAGGAATAAGTTTCCTAACATATATAGGGCTGTTTAGTCAGGTGTTCACATAAAAACGTGTTTCAAGTATTACTTTGCCACTTTGTATGGCGATTTTGTTTACCAAAAAATGTTAATGGTTCTAGTTAGCGATATCACCGAGGGTATGTTGTGTATTTATCTTTTGTTTCACAAACTAGGTGCAGCTCTAATAATTGTTTTAGTGTTGTACCATCCTTTATCTATAATGCAGGGGTACTGGATGTCGAGGGTTTGTGGTCAAGGCTACGTCTATTGTTAGACAGGTATTCTTCCTTCTTGGTTTTATTTTCGCAATTAACTATGAGTTCATAAAATATTCTTAATAATAATGTTTTATTTTTCCTCGGTTGTGTATCCTGTCATCGTTATTTTTGGCAAGTTAGTACAATTATCATATTCTGTTTCTTCTGTGTGCTCATATGTGATTTAAATTCTGGTTTTATGTGTTATCTCAATGGTGTTCTTCCAATCAGTATGTGTTGTTTACCTCCCCCATCTTCAATCTGGGTCCTGTTTTACGTGCGCTACCCCTTTAATAAGAGTTTATTCTGTGTGTGAACATTTTCTGGAGGATGCAAGGTTTCCGTAAAGTGGGTTTATTTTATATTTGTTGTCCCACGAGGGGTTTGTGTTCGTTAGGCGATTGGTGGTTGGATTGAAGGACATGATTGAAGTTTTTATGGATGTGTTATAGGCTTTGGCCATAATAGGTTGTTCCATTTCTTCATCTTCTTTCAAGGGTGGGACTTCTTGATTATAAATCTATGGCTTTTCAAATATCACTTCTGAACCTGGTTTTCCAGGGTTGATAGTGGTATTAGGATCTGGGGGTTATTTGGAGTACATGTAATGGACTTTATACATTTGTAAGTTTGTTCGATTCCTTTGTTACAAATCTATTAGTATATATGTGTTTTCGCTTTTCGTGTTAAGGGGGAAGTTCGGTAAGGGTTAGTATAACTCCCCTATTTCCGTTTTTTTGTTGATTCTGTTTATAATACTTAGACTTTGTAACATGAATCGATAATAGTGGTTTGTTCGCTGCAGTACTGCAGAAACAGCTCTTGTGTCCTTGTTCGGGTATTAGGTGCTAAGCGGTTATATGGGGTGAGAAGTAACTGAACGTTGCTTGAACCAAAATAGATCAGTATTATGGTTGTCTATCTGGCAAATCGTGCAAATACCTATTTTGTCTAGCAGGTTGTATTTGGGAATGGTTTTGTTTTCTCCATATCACTATGAAAGTAAGTGGAGCTGTTGTCATCTAGGTGGCCTTAGGGTTATGTTACGGGGTCGTTTGGTTTACAAAAGTCTATTCTGGTGAGGACTAGGTGTTCTATATCTTTTGGCTTATTCTATGAGTTTTCATACGGGGATGGAGACCTTTTCGTACTGTGGTTATGATTTTGAATTTGGGTTGTAGTTAGGGTAGCAACAAATGGTTCAGGGTGTTCCACTATTGCATTTTCGTATATAGGAATGATAGTAATTGTTCATATAAGGGTTGTCAAAATGGGTGTATATCTGCCACCTCAATACACTTATCAATGTAATTCATAGAATTAACGCCCACTATTTCATATACAAAAATAATACACCAAAGTCATCGCTCATCAGTTATTCGAATTTCCGTCCCTAAACAGTTTCCCAGACTATAATCTGTTAATATACGTCCCTGTCATTGCTACCTGTATAAATAATCTTGACCTATCATGTCGGTTCCTCA
>NW_025790706.1:0-25954 GCF_021130785.1 Homalodisca vitripennis
AGTATTCCATATAAAGAGATAGTTACATAACCAACATCGTCCTCTATTGGATTACTATTTGACCTTCAAATGTTAGTTGGGCGATTTCGGATTGTGTCATTTGCGAGCAGAAAATTAGCTCAGATCGTGTAAATAGAATATTGTTTTAGTAAAAACATATGAGTGAACAAAAATTGCGTAATTGGATTAACGACCTTAAAAAAGTACATGGAACAATCACTTCTGAATTCATAGAACATGTAGATGGAATAATAATATTAAAACATAAATGCTACTAGAAAGGCAGAACGATTCCTTAATCATAACCATTACTATTACTGTGGGTTGTATACTTTTAACAGCCTGTACCAAAATGACTGATTGGCTGGCCTATAATACAAACAAGAGCACGCCTGGCCAGGACATGCCGCTTTGGGTCGTCCACGTGGAGTTGTTTAATTATTTACTCGTCATACTTGTAAACAAATGCTGAACTTGTGGCTAAAAAATGGCGACCGTTTCAACAGGTCTTATTGTATATTTGTATGATGGTGGCATAATTATGTATATATGTGGTTTTGAAGCGTCGTTGTAATAAGAGAGGAGAGAATTATCAATTTGGTCATCAAGGTATCGCACGTCTTCCTGAGAACAAATTGCTTCTTGTACGAATCTTAAGAGATTATTAAAGAAAAATCCTAGTTTTTGTACAATATCGGCTGTAGGCTCATAGATCTATATATAATCGACAACCTCCATTAACTGACTAAAACTAGCGTCATGTAGGATTTGATTAATTTTAAATAAACATTCTATATCGTAATGTATCCTTTCTCGCTTCGTTTTAGCGTCTGACTGATCTAGTATTTTTAATAAATACAATTTTAAAATTTCTAAAACATTTTTTTCAATTATGGCGTTTGAAAATTATAAGTTTTTTGTTTGTCATCATTATGATTTATGAAGGTTACTAAAGAGAGAACAAATATAATAGTTTTTAATAATTTCCAAGATTTCGCAAAAAAAAAAAAACTTAATGGAAAATATAAAAACAAAAGACAAAAACGGCTATCAAAAAGACGGTTTATTAAAAGACATTTTACAAGAAATTTTTCGAAAAAACTAATTTTGTATTTGTAACGGATGATAAGTAAATAAAATGTGATTTTCTGAACAACCGTTGTGCCAAGTATTATCTGTGTTATTATAAAGCATGAAGGTACAGCATTTTGTTATACGAGAGATAACATTTTAATTTATTTTCAACTATATGAAATATGTGGTACAAAAATATTTTTCTCCACATATTTAATACTCTGTATATTGTAATTTGTACTTAAAAACACCAGTGTTAATATTTTCTACAATTAACTTATTCAAAAATATCTTCACAATGGTTGTAAGAACCTGGATTAAAACAATTACGCAGAACCATTGCAAGAGCTGACAATGAACCATCTAAATCCATTCCATCATAGATACCGGTATAATAAACCCATATGGGAATCCATGCAAAAGTTAGTCCCCATTAGATCTAAAAGATCAAAGATTAGAATAGAGGAATTTAAGAATACTAAAGTTGCAATCTGTGAGATTAAGAAACTGGTGAAAACGTGAAGCTATTAAATATCTGTTAATTTATAAACTAACAGATTTACTTTTGTGTATGTGTCTGAAGAAGATATCTTTGAGATATCGAAAGGCCTCACAAAATAATAAAAGGTTGTTAAATATTGGTTTGACAATGTTTTTAATGTAAGTAAGTTTTTATCAGTACCAATATAAAGCTCCATCCTCCACGCTACAACATTAGTAACTAACAATCTTTGTTGTGGTTGGGCAACTCAGTTTTTTTTCGTTTTCAAAATGTTTTAGGTGAAGATGGTTCAGCCATGCAGTGAAGTTGTAATGTTTTAAGAATATAATTGTAATAAACCCATGGTTTTTAAACCACGGTACTAAGTGGGAAAGTAAACCTTGTTAAATCTAAAAAAAACCCCCTTAAATTTATCATGATGTAAACTTGATAGTTCCCATTTTAAACTCTTAATAGACAAAAAAGTTTTATGAACCTGCAAGAAGTAAGAATTTTCATATTTACATAGATTTTCAATTCTGGAAGCAAATAAATTATACAGTAAACTTTTCGTTAATCACGGCAATGGCCCAGAACCAAAGACCATGAAGAATTATCAAATTATTTCCGGATTATTGGATTACATATCAGAGAAGTAATGTAAAATAAATTAAACAAACAAATATCAACAGTAATAACAGTATTCTTATTTATTCAAATATGTCCTTCAAGTAGTACGTTATAATGTGGAATGTCACACACAGGAACACGAAAAGTGCGTTGTTTGAGTTTAACTGCATCACAACAATTGGGTGGAAAACGGTCAAGGTCGAGGGCGCGTCCATCCCAATTCATCAGACCCTTAATGCCACTGGCCAGCCTCTCTAGACACTCCCTGCCTATCTCAAAGGCAGTGGCGAGATGTCAGTCGTTTAAAGTCGTCCTTCCATTATAAAGCTGAGCTGAGCACATTAACTGTGAATTGGCCTACCATTACTAGACTTAATTTAATTTGTACGAAAACAAGAGAGTGCAACTTGTTATACAGGTGACAGCCAAGAGCTATGGTCAGTCACGTGACTCGAGTCTAATCGATATTACCCGAAGGCGGCCGAACAATATGACGCCTGGCTTATTCTCAACGTCTGCCTACACCACCGTGTCCTCCTCAAGTAGAAAAACAATCGTAGCGTATTAAATTATTGATATTTTGCGTTTCTCAGGAAAATTTTACTTTTCCAAATTCATTGCCGGATTAATCAAGAGTGTCGAACTATTGAGTGCCGGATTAATTGAATTTGACTTTAATTGATATGTTAACTTTGAAAAAAATATATAGCAACTATTTATTTTAATCAATAGTTTAAAAATGTTAGTCAAATATATCTTAAGTATATAGTACGTAATTTGACTAGTGCTGAACCACTCAGGACTTACTGTTTATTTCAAGTTGAGTGACAAAATATCTCATTTCGATGTTCCTGAGGGCATATTATTTGTGAGACGTGAGTTTAGTTGTGAGATTGAATTCTGTTTCAAAATAAACATCCCTGGAGATATGTTAGGTTTGTTTTAGCTCAATCAGAGCTGAGATTAAAGTCGAGGTTTCTTAATAAAGTGGTTCATTTCTGTAATCAACCTGTATTATTAGCAATACTGTTTTAAGATTTTTATAAAATTTTAAATCAAAATATTCTATAAATTTCTAATCTTCTGATAAATCTTTACATTTTCGATATAAATTTTCAAGACCCGACCAAACATTGACTTTAGTAAAATTCAGATCCTGAAACTGAAAACTATTTAGTTTAAAAAACCTAATTTAACTACATAATTTATACAGGATTCCTGTTATTACTGATTCAAAAATAATCACATTATTGTATATTTTTATGATTATTATATATCTGTTTTGAAGCTCGTTGTAATAATGGAGAGAATTATTATTTGGCATTTTTTTAAACATTCACATTCTCATATTATAATCTCCACGCAAGATTAGTGCATCAAGATATCCACATCTACCTTAGAACAAAATGCTGTTTCGATCTTAAAGATTGTTAAGAAAATCCTAGTTTTTGCACACATAATTCTTTATTTAATTTTCTTACGATTACTTTTTGGTGGTATTCACCAAGTTTAGTTGTCCGTTCCTTTAGACACTTTATAAAACCTGATACATTTCCTTCTCAAGTGATACTGTATAATCCAGAACCCTCTTAAAAGTTGCATTATTTAAGTTCGTTATGCATCTGAATTATTTTTCAACATTTATTGTAAAAGAAAAGTTCAAAATTACCCTGAATAAGAATATGAATAGGTAAAAAAATGGTGATATTTAGTAAAAGAAAAATGGCCATGGAAAAACGTGAAATTGGTCAAAGTGAACTCATACCACTTACCATCATTACCTCTGAGGGGTTGTCAATTTACGTTAGTCGTGAGGATAATTTCCTTGAGGTAAAATCTGGATCTGAGGTCACTTGATTTAAATGCCTGTGATACTAATTAATTAAAGATTGCCGAAATAGTATACATTCACAATGAATAATATGCAACAATTTTGAAAAGGTGTTTTTGGACAAGAACTAAAAAAAACGTAATAATAACTATATTATATTGATAAATAACTTAAAAACATACTTTTACATTTAGTATATTCGATATTTTAGTTTCAGAAAAAAAACAAAGATGACCACCTTATTGAGAAGCGGTGGCAGTTTTAGTTGTTTGAAATACATTTTTTTTTAACTCCGGAAAATACATAATGTGCCCAATTAAAAAAAAAACCACTCCGTGTTTTATTTCAAACCTATATACTATTAAATCCATGAATAAACGTGTATTTAAGTTTTTATATTTTGGTGGGATTTTACGGAATATTGCTTATAACGAATTGATAGCTATAATTTTGTTTCTGTAATGTGTATATACGGAAAAGCATAAAGATACAGGGCGCCAGACAGGAAATCGTTGGAATGCCGGTGAAATACTTCCAATAAAATTCCTCAGCTCGTAAAGAAAGTATTGTCACTCTAGTCTAGCGTTTCGCACACATTGTCGAAATAATCATTCCTTCAAATGCATTAAAGCTGACCTGTGTAACTCCTTATCCGAAAGCATTTGTCCAAAAAAGAACTGATTTTATTTGTATAAGGCTAGCGGTAATAATACACATGCTGCATGGCTGTCAGCCTCGAATGAATTTATTTCAGTACGACTTTATTACTATGGCTACAATTTATATTTTGAACTTATTCAGGATAAGACATATCCCCACGGTTTTGGTGTGCATAGAGATCCTACCAATTAACTGGAACATTTACCATTCAACCCTCCCCCCACCCAAAAAAACTCTAAACCCCCCAAAAAGTATACTACAAATTAAAGTTTTTTTTAAATCTAATTCAATGTCGCAACCAGAATAGTGCTGGTTATAAGAAACCATGTAACTTACTTTTACAAACTGCAGTTTATAAAACTATTATTTTTCACTGATAATTAATAATTTTAAAATCACTTTTACACTGAATGAAGTTTGATAAACCTTTCTGTTGACTAATTTTTAACTAACTTAAAATGAATGAATTGATTCAATTCCAAGATTTAATATATTAAAGAAATTGAGATGCATATTTCTGAATGATTTAAAATTTAGAGTTTGGGTATTCCAAAAATTTGTAAACCCCAATAAAATCGTGCCTCATCCACACATACCCTGAAAGTATACAGCAGAGCTAAGAAAAATGCTTTACCCTCTAGAACAATAAAAAAACACAATACTAATTTTGAAATGTTTACACATCATTAAAACACGAATAAATTTCATATTCGCTAAAACTAGAATAGTACATACACTATTTTTATACTATTTAGACAAATAGTAAAACAGTAGTATAAAGTGTACCATGAAGGCGTTCGCAGTGATGGTAATTAATAACTAAATATATTATTATATATTAAATATTATAAATATATTAAATTGTAATATAAAGATATATAATATAAATAAATAATAAATATAATATATAAAAAATACATTATAATATATATATATATAATTATAATATAAATTAAATAATATATTAAATAAATTAATTAATAACTAAATATAAACAACAACACTTTTGATACTTAACACAAGGTTCACATAGATCAACTGATATCACCGCTAATATGTAAAAAAATGTTGATGTGTCCGGTCATGTCGGGTTTTATCGAAATTGGTTTTTGATTCATTAGTTTGTTAAAAACCCCCAGCTGTCGAAAATTGATAAATGGCTGAATACAATTTTATAATGTAAACATTAATTTACTGTCTTAACCTCAATTATTTTGTCCGCTCAAGTTAGTGTTTGGAGTACTACTATTTTATACTTGAAGTATATTAATTATTATTATATATTATATACTTTGTATTTATTGTTTTACATATTAGCAGCAGTAATATTTTAATACAGATCATCTATCATCTATTAATTAGTTGTTAATTAATGCAAACTATTGTGATGCATTACTGATTTTTAAAAAATGTGAATCACAAAGAATCACATAGATCTCTTATAGGCTAATTGGCCACGAGAATAAAAGCTTAGAGTAATGTCATGAATAGTATATAAGTTAAACTCTCTTGAGTTACAGAACCCAAGAAGCCAGAATCAGACTTACGAATAGTTGTTTTCCAGTGACTGGATAATAATTAAGTAGGATATTGACGCTCTAGGAATAGTAACAATTCAGAAATCTAATGTCAATAAAGTTTCCAGGGTAATCTAATGGTTAGACATAGTATTGCCATTGGCAGGACTGGGAAAATATTAAAGAATTCTGATGACTTATCGTGGTTACTAACCTCAACGTGAGGTAATAATTGTCTTTTCTGTCAAGATTTAAAATTAAAATCCATTAAAAATCTTTTAACCTTTTAATATAAAGGTATATCATACGCTATTAAATAAATAGTTTTAAGTGTTCTTATGCATTGAATAAACATATGTAAATAACGTATTATAAGGCATATAATTTGTTTTCCCTTATTTAATTTTACACTGTTAATTAGATTTACATAAATGTAACATGTAAAAGTACAAATATTAAAAACACAGATTATGCTAGTATTAAGTAGTAATTTTCATATTTCCTAACTACCTCCTTCAGTTTTAAATCAATGCCATATATAATTTGAACGAATTAAAAATGTTTATTAGCTTTTGTTTAGCAAACTGGCCGGAAGTTTAAGGTATAAGGAAAATGATCCGATTTGTTCGTTTTTATATGATTAATTGTGAATGCGCAATTTTATACATATTAATAATTTTTAATTTGTGACTTAATAATACAGAGTAGGGTACAAAAATTGAGACATAAAACTAAAACAAGTGTGCTATATTGCAGGAAGTTATTATGGCCAACTACGGGGGTTCAAAAGTACAGTAAATCACCGGGATACGTTTCCGAGATTTTTACGATGCCTGAACTTCCGGAGCTGTGCTTCTTCAGTATCTGTTTCCGGTCTAACGGGAAATCTTTCCCAACACTGCACGCGATATTCTCGTTGTGAGTTACTGTCTTAATCAACGCAAACATAATTACATCCATTACTCCCTTATATGTACTATTAAAAATACAGTAAAACCTCGTCTGTTCGGTTCATAGAAACCAGAAGTGAACAGAAGAAATGTATAGTAAAACTCAATATATTGCAGATAAAAGGGATTTATTTGTCCCAAATATGACAGTAAAAGAGAACAATGTATTAAGTACTTGTACAGAGCTTAATAACAGAGAAACAAAATTAATAGAAATAAATATAAACTATTGTTTTTTTTAAGTCATTCCCTTTTGGTTAATCTTTTGTGGACTGTTTCTGAGAAGTAGGACCAAGTTGACGTTTCAGGGCACTAAATTCCATTGAAGAAGGATCAGACTTAAAACAAAATGAACCATCATCTGTCTAGCTATCCCGTGGGTAAGAATGGGCTATATCATCTTCCGGTTCTTTATTGGGTTATCAGACTCTTTTTTACTGTCCTTTTTTACCATTGAAGAACAAACTGATACTCTACGTTGGTCAATTCACCGGTATTATTGGCGGTCCAAAGCCAAAATTTACATCTTCCAAATTTACAGCGATAGATCTCTTTTAGGCCCACTACGACTTTTAATTTGTAATAATATTGTACGCATTTTAGCGCCAGTGATGTGTTAATGCAAGGCGTTTTAAAAAAATTACCGTTTTGAAATTCCGCCGCTCCAGCGCTACGGTAAGTGTTCTGCGCTTGCGCAATGTCTACCGATATCTGTAGCAAGCCACAGACGCAATTAATGGCAAAAATCAATCGTTTTTACATCTGTTAATGCATATTTCAAATTCCACCCTAACTTGAGAATTCCTCCGATTGTGCAATATGTGCTGTTATTGTTTTCTTGGTGCTAAAAGCATGACAAAAATTTAAATTCACCAACGCAATGTATAGATAAACAATATGAAAGATGGAATGGCATTCTAATGGGTAAGACATTGAAAATATGGCCAAAATGGTCATGATGAGAAAAGCAGTGGCCAACCCTCAAAGATCTTGTACGAATTGGTGCAGAAAGTTAATGAAACATTTCACAATTTCTTCGTTATCAGTAGTTTTATCAAGTTTTCTAAAAATATTCTCTATGAAATTTTTATCAAGAAACACGTTCTCCTGTATGAAAATGTCCGTCCACATGCGACCAAACTAACTCAGCACAGCATTATTACAACACAGCATTTCCAAGTAACAATTTTATAATTCCCCTAACAATTCCAATTAAGCACCTATTTGTTTACAATGTTTTCTTTCATCACGAGAAGCATTTTGAACGTGGTGCGTTTAAATAATCGTGTTCAGATGCTGTTAAATCAGGAGGCAATCTTCTTTGGCGACACAGTATTCAAAATATTGTTTTTTTATGTGATAAGTGTCCTAATATTGCTGGCAATTATGTACATATTTAGATAAGAGTGTACATTTTATATCAAAATAAATTTTTTTGACAATTTTACTGACTTGTATATATCAATATGGAACTTACTTTAAAAACATGCCTTTTAGAAAACCAAATTACGTTTGAAATTCAAGAAAAAATGTCTAGACATATAAAGATTTTAGCACAAGTTAACACAAGTCTGGAGAAACATAATCCCAATGCTTATACAGGTATCACACCTTATTAAACCATTTTGAATAATTCAACTAAGCCCCAAACTAATTGTACTCTATAAATTAAACACAAAATATGATTTGAAACAGTAATACACTGGGTGATTTGGTTGGTGTACTGTATTCAAGCACATAATTATGAAAAAGTTACCAATTAATTGTGCAATACAAATTTTGGAAAGTTATATTATGAACGAATAATCTTATTTCTTAGGCTTATGTAGACGGTGCCATATAAGACGACTAAGTTGTGTGGTTCACACCAGTAAAAACGAGAATTTCTGTCTTGTTCTAAAGAACCGTTTTTAATAAACGGTTTCTTCAAAAACGATTTGTATTTATTTAAAGAAAAAATAAATTAAAAAGTCTGGCTGTATCTCCCTCCGACTGAGCAATAACTATTGATTCCATGATCTTAGATATCTGAAATTTGGTAGAAAGTTTTCCTCTTATCCAAGGAAGAACCGTATCGATTTGACGTCAAAATGTCAAACAGAAGACCCTCTTATCCGTCACTCCACCACGTCTTCGTTTTGTCATGTTGGGTCCTTTGTACCACTTACGGTAAATACAATCCGGTTCATAAATAATGAAAGCGTTAGTTAATAAGTGAATTTCTTAGACATTGTTTATAATATGGAGTAACCACGCATATGATGATTCCTCAATTATCCGTTTCACAACGTTATTGTTTGAATTTTTTCACGCAAATTATAGTTGGGTATCTATTGATTATCTTATTTCATTGAGCAATGGAAAATGTATACCTTTTTACAAGCGTTTAATATTCAAAAAAAACAACTTCACAGTAAGTATGATTGTTTACCCGGAAGCCGAAATTTACTTAAGTATTTTATTAGATATTTGTCACTGGGAAAGGAACCTGTTTTACTGGAAGTTTTTCAACTTTAGTGATATTTCACCTTTTAAATAAGAATAAATACCACTTAAAACCCGAAAGACCTGAAGTTATACAGCAAGAACTCATATTTCATCGTTATTTGTTATAATTTGGTGTATTTTTTATTTAATTTACTATTGGTAATCGATTTATTTATTTGAATTTATTTATACATTGAGACGATTAGTTATTAGCTAATCGAGTTAATGAAGATCAAAGGTCGCTCCTCATCTGACCAGCATTCATTTCACATCAAATATCTGACAGAATCGCATGTTTACCTGAACAAAATCAGCTACATAGCATTTATTGAACTACAGTTTACAGTTGACAACTAAGGTTTGAAAAACAAATGTAATAACGAAAAGTGCCATAAAAGAGTGTCCTTAGTTTGTTTTGGTTGAAAATCATTTCTATTAACTTCAAGTAGAGTTATTTAGTACGCATAAATTTAATTTGTTTCAAAGACTGAATTTGATTTTAAATTACTTTCCTTTTGTTGTGCAATAAATGGTTCAACGGCCAAATGTACGTAAGATAGATAAAAGTATGTTAAAAAACACTGGATTTCATATACACAATCAGTTGAGCTATAGAAAGAAAAACGAAGACTGATCTAATTAAAGTTATTAGAAATTCTATTATTCTCGATAAGCTAGAATACAAGGGTTAATATAAATAAATGAAGGAAGTGCACATTATGGCCCTATATTAATTCATTAATATAGTAGAAAATCATTAATCTTGTAAATTTTTAGTCTAACAAACTTCTTTCAACTACTTATGTATATTTAATTATGACTTTTTACAATAAACATAATTACAAATCTTTAAAATACATTTTACGCAAATATATGAAAATATGAGCAATTCAAGAAAAATCTCACAACCGGTTATATCATTACCGAATATCATAATTCGGTTCTTTATTAGTAAATTCACCTTCCGCAGATAGACTTAAATGAAATAGAGTTACCATTAAAGCTGATTTATAACTAATAATAACTGATGCTCGTGATGTGGAAAGCCATCGAATATTTCTATTAATATCCTAATGCTCGTCAGGTGGCTTGCAATCGAAGCCGGCTTATTTATAATAATAATACCTGATCCTCGTCAGGAGGAGATCCATAAAAGCCATTGTATATCTAATAATAGCTGTTGATCTTCAATTTAAGAGCCATATAAGCCATTGTAATTCTAATAAAAGCATGATATTTGTCAGATGAAGTGTCATCGATAAAATGAAAAATGCCCTTGTTAAAGAGGTGGAGTTAGGGCTCTCAAAAGCCCTCTCTTCCAATCAATCTCACATCACATATAGTCAATTAGCAATACTTAAATACAGACACATGTAAACTTTTAACATACTTAAACTCATAATAAAATTTAAACACAAAATTGTTTAATTCACATAAAGTAACTCGTGAACTTAATAATATAGTTGTTAATGTAAGATAAAATAAAAAAGCTAACAAATTAAAAGAGAATATAACAAATATAACCGTTCCAAACACTGTCTGACCTCCCACACACCGCGAGCACACCACCACCCGTCACCCCCACCCCCGAGAAAACGTCCAGTACATCGGCCTCACTCACAGGTGCAAACGACAACGTATATGTCAATGCCTCCCGAGGAGCAACCCTCAGTACAGCTGCATAATCGCGAGCTGTAGATTATCTACTTAAATATTGACAAAATATTCATTATTTATATTAAGATCGATGCCTTTGTATTTCTAATAATAGTTGATGCTCGTCAGGATGGTGTTTCCGTTGAAGCCGTTGCATTTCTAACAATTACATGATGGATCTCAGGAGGAAAGTCATCAAGACCGTTATATTTTTGATAATGGCATAATGACGGCCAAGTGCAGAGCCATTGAAGCCAATATGTTTCTATTAATAGCCTGATGCTCGTCAGATGGGTTGCCATCGAATCCGTTGTATTTTCAATTATAGCATTATTCTAGTCAATTGGTGTTCCATGGAAGCATGTGCATTTAAAAAAATAGCCTGACGCTTGTTATATATTTGTGCCATTGAAGGCGGTTTATTTCCAATAATACGAACTAACTCTGACAGTTACTTCAACTACCATGTTGGTGGTGTAACCCTTGACAGAATCCATCGGTTGAGGGCTCTCTATTTACGTGCTTACTGTTTCCTACTGATGTATACGTAATATCTAGACTTTGCCATCTAACTGCACCTTATTGTAAAAATAATCCGTAACAATGGAAATAACGAAATAAATAGCCTAATTCCCTAATAACAGCTTTATACCATTTTTACTACCACCAAATAGTGACTTCTGTTCCAAGATTTTTAACTCAAATCCCCCACATTAAAGAAAGTTGTACGACTTTATACTGTCTCAGTTTACCTGTTTCTTTAGCCGGGTTTCTTTTCTTCCTATTAATATTTTTAGGCATTTATGTACCCGTTTCATCATCAACCTCGGATAGTTTTTGTGTATTGTTCCTAAAATTTTTTAGGATCAACATTGTTGTTCCAAAAAATGTTTATCGATGTTGCTACTTATTTGTTTTATATTAATTACAGATTGCAGCTTAAATTCATTTTTATTACAGTTTATGCTTGAAATGAAAAAACATGATTATGCTTTTAGTCTTTAAAAAGTACAATAATTCATGTCTATTATGTCTTAGTAGTATATTTGCATATTTTTTATAATACACGAATCGCGTGCCCCCTGTATTTAATAAAACTGTCATTGACAATTTTTCTTGGAACCAAGGTTTTTTTGTTGTTTCAAAAGGAGATTTCAACATAACTTAATCCTGGTGATAAAAAATTAACTATTGCTCCATATTCTCGTATGTTATTTGAATCAGTACAAATTATAAAACAGTAGATTCAATAATATTAAAAATGCCCCCACCGTAGCTGTTATTACCAGAGTAAGAGTGAACTTTAACAAGAATGGAGATGTAGGTGTGAAGAGACGTCAAGCCTGTTGGCTCAATGTCGCCCTTGTTAAAGTGTCATCATCTATTGGATGATATTGTAACATTTTTTCTTGAGTATTGTACAAGGGTTGGTTGCCTTCGTTTACTTGAGTGAGGGTGAACGTGAACAAAAGCGTATGTGTGAAGAGACGTCCAAGCCTGTTGACTCACTGTCACCCTTGTAAAGTGTCATCATCTATTGGATGATATTGTAACATTTTCTTGAGTATTTTACAAGGGTCGGTTGCCTTCGTTTACTCTGCAAGAGTAAGGGTTAACGTGAACAAAAGCGTAGGTGTGAAGAGTCATCAGGGCTGATGACTCAGCCTTGTTTAAAATGTAACCATCTATTGACTAATAATGTTGAATATTCTTGAGTATCGTGGCTGTTGTTGCTATAAATTCCTTTACCAGAGTAAAAGTGAAAGTCAACAAGAGTGGGAGATTGGTGTGATGAGACTTCAGGCCTATTGACTCGCTGTCGGTCTTGTTTAAGAGCATTACCAGGATTATTGTACCGGTGTAGCTTTAGCTTACTGTATGTTACTGATTCATGGTTCGATTAATATAATTTTAATAGTATTGTATATAATATATTTTGAATTACAAAATTTGCCATATACTCTTCTTTTTGGATAATTGACCAATTAATATAATGGATAGTTGGTGAGATGAATCACATCTTAACTTATTTACAAATTTCCTGTGCAAGAAACTAGATAATTTTTTATAGAAAAATCTTTGTGAGGAGATAGCGTTATACAATACCAGTAAAATACATGATTGTAAATATATAACTTAATTTTAAAATGTAAAAGAGAGTATTGCACAAGATAAATTTAAATTGACACGTTTCAGGAAATTTTTAATTTGTTCCAAGTATTATTTATTTCTACTTATTTTTCCCGATAGCTGTATGTAATTGTAGCCTTTAAAGTTACAGAGGTATGCAATGGAACTACTTCAATGTCTTCACCATCATTTTTAGATTAGTTTTAACTAAATCAAATCCAAATTTATACAGAAATCGATATGGTTGTACATCTTTTGTCTAGTAAGGTTTCAAGATTATGGATTTGCTAATTGTTAGAAAGAGTTTGTGGTTATATCAACATACCAAAATTATTGTAACATACGGTGGTTTACGTCAGTATTGTGTGAATAAAACGTCTAAACTAATAATGTACCTTCAGTTTGTCTTTTCAATATGACACCCTCATGTGAAATATACAATTCCTCTGACTTGAGCTGCAAAAGATATTGTCTTTTTTTTCCAACTTCCCAATATCTAGAAAGATACAATTTTTCATACATGTACTTTTTTATTACAACGAAAGCAGTTTCATAGAGATCAACCATCCATAGGAGTAGAACATGGTTGCAACTTCTAGGAAGACTATAAGTTTGATTTTTAACGCACAACTGCTCTAAAAAATTAAAATACCACTCACACGTTTCCACCATCGAAATATAATGAAAAAGTATATTTGTGAAGAAAACACATAGAACTATAACTAGCTCCCACTATCCTTGAAAAGTGAAATACGACACCCATGTGTTGTATTGTGGCCTCAACAGACTACCGCCACCGGAAATATCTCATACAGGAAATAAATTATTATGTATGGTAGTAGACCGAAGACTTACAAACCTCTATGTGTGTATACATTTTCATGATGAGCAACCATGCAAACGTTCTTTGGCACCAAAAATAGCTTAGACTGCAAGTACGAGAGAATGCATTGGCCGGAGGTAGACCCTTCTTGATCAAGGTATATTTTTCCAGATATATGTAAGTACATTTTTTTCTTTATGGGTGACCGTAATTAAACGTTACTGAGGCACCGTAAATAATATTCTATACTAAAAATAGATTACAGTGGCCAGAAGTAGACACTTTTACGAAAATGGGCTTCTCAAACAGAGCATGTACTAGTATTATTTATATTGGGCAACAAGGCAATCTCTACTAAGGCAAATGATTGTTTGAACCCGAAATAATCTTTCTAACCTGAAATAAAAGCCAGTGACTTTTTTTTTTTAACTTTTGAACCTTTGACCAATTAACACTGAAATTATATGTACCTGAAACATGTCTAGTTCCAATTTATATTTGGAAATAAAACTTGTGGCTCAATCATATTTTATCATTCTTGTTTTAGTTAAAATAAAAGACTTAACATTCCCCACTCAGGCGTAAAATATCTTAAATGCTACACATTAAAATAATATGGAATGTTACAGAAGAATTGGTTTATTTCATTGGTATCCATAAAAACTTAATTACTCTTCGTTTTCAAAAATACTGTTTTTTATACTTAAAGCCTAATTATCCTGAATTGCTCCAGGAGCATTAAAATATATTCCAGTGATTATCACTTATTTTCAGGTTTATTGTGTCACTTAAAAAGAATATGTCTATGACGGACCTGTTTTTCAGTAATAAAACAACGTAAACAGCTGTAAGCAATAAATGCTGCGTACTTTAATAAATGAATACGGTGAGAAATGTGAACCAGCAGATATTATGTATTAGAATGGTTGTTTAATTTTTTATGCTTTCTTATAATAAATTTAGCAAAATAATTCAGACGGATAATGAGCTAAATTATTGCACCACCTATAAGAAAAAACGTATCAATGCCTAAAACAACGTAGAAACCAGTGAGTACTGTAGCAGAGTGGAGGATAAAATAAAGTTTAACGCTGATTACTTGTGAATATATATATTATGTAATAGCAGGAATAAAATTTAGTTTAGTCATTTTAAAATTATTTTAAATACAGTTTCTGTAGGTATTTCTAATAAAGTCCATATTCTCTATGTGTAGGACTCTCACGAAATTTTTTATGGAAATTATAAAAAAATGTCATAAATTTTATAGCATTTGAACTTAAGTTCAATATAAAAATCATAAAATGGTATTGCTAATTATAATAATTATAATAAAAGTTCCTTACAGAAATTAAACCCACACTGTTACAAAAGCACGAATTTAATCTCAGCTCTGATTGAGGCTAAAACAAACCTAATATATCCCCGGGATGTTTCTTCTGGAACAGAATTAAAGTCTCACAAGAGTCGGAGTTCAATCGAACGTCTCTCAAATATGCCCTCAGGAACAGCGAAATGAGATATTTTTCAGCCAACTTGAATAAACATTAGGTTCTTAATTATTCATCACAGTTACATTACTTAATATACTTTTAATATATTATATTTTACTATCAGTTTTTTGAAGTTTTGAAAGATTCGTTACTAAAAATATGGCTATACTTGAAGTCGTTCAAAATATATTAATTTAATTCTCCTGCATTGCAGTCTATTAATAGAAGTTCTTAGTTATGAAATATATACGGTCCGTGTCATATTTTTTGTACTTCACGTTGTGAAAAAATTTTTCGGTTAATAGTGTGCTGAGACATAGCTTACATAATAATATTCCTAAAACATTAAAACTTCACTGCAAGGAGCCATCTTCACTCAGCAGATGTGGAAACATAGCTTAAATAATTATATTCCTAAAACATTAAAACTTCACTGCATGGAGTAATGTTCACTAAAACACATGTTGAAACATAGCTTACATAATTATATTCTTAAAACATTAAAACTTCATTGCAGTGCGTTATCTTCACTCAACACATGTTGAAACATAGCTTACATAATTATATTCTTAAAACATTACAACTTCACTGCAAGGAGTCATCTTCACTCAACAGATGTTGAAAACATAGCTTACATAATTATATTCTTAAAACATTAAAACTTCACTGCATGGAGTTATCTTCACTCAACAGATGTTGAAACAGCTTACATAATTATTTTCTTAAAACATTAAAACTTCACTGCAGGGAATCATCTTCACTCAACACATGTTGAAGCGAAAACTCAGCTATCAATAAAATAATATGTTAGTTATAAAAGGAAATTAAATGTGAAGAAGCTCCATGTTTTCACCAGCTTTTTCTCCACATCTAGCTGCTTTAGTATTTTTTCATTCAAATTTATCCTCTAATTCGTTCCTTTAAATGTGTAATACATTATGGCTTATTTTTAACACATTAATCGTAAAAATGTAAGCCTGTGTTAGTTTTAACCATTCTATGCAAGGCATAAATAATGTCTGAAGACTAATTTTGGATAGAGTTCAGTAAATGAAAATAAACTAAAATGTTTCTAATTATTCTGTTATTTAAAATTCATTCATAATAAATAATGTGTATTACGTGTGTGTTAAAGTAATAATATGGTAAAAGCTATTTTATTAGTTTTGGCCGATTATTCTTTCCTCGTAGGTTACATTAAAATATGTTTAAATATTTTTTAAATGTGCTATTTTAAAATTATTAACGATGCACCGTTTTCCTTCAGGAGATATTAACATTCCAATAAATCATGCAAACTTGTAAAATTGCAACGCCGTAATTTAAATAGTTTTTTGAATTCTGATTGCCTTTATTAAACATTCAGACAGACAAAGGCTAAACTAATAGAGATAGATATACGGTGTTAGAGGACCTTCTCTGTCTTCATCTGTAATGCAGAACACTGTATATGATAGTATTAATCATTAATAGTGGTTGCAATATAACTGCCTAGAAGCACACAGCTGATTTATAAGCCCCACAAAGCGGTGTCTTAACGATCTTTCAAAGCGATAGGGACAATTTCTCCTAAGGAAGTCATCAATCTTTTCCTTAGCTATTTGAGGCAGAGGTTGAAATATGTTGGTACCCAAAGCGTTACAAATACTAAGGGATCATTTCTCTCTGATATCATATTAATCTTTATTAGTTTGACGCATAAAACTGGCCGTCAGTACCATAAATAATAGTTAGGCGAACATCAGACAACTAAATAAAGGGTCTGAAAGACTCCTCCTTTCATGCCAAATGGTTAGTCTGACGTGATTAATACTAATGCAGCATTTATCTACGTGTAAGTTAAAGCGAATGTAAAATAAAAGAATAAAAAGTTTAATTAATCAAATTTTAATAAAATTTTTGTGAGTGGTACAATAGTAAATTTTTATGGATATTTTAATACTCGCATGCACTAGACATGGACAAGGAGAAATACATTTATCTCGGTCAAAGAAGTAAATAACAACCAATAACGGCCATGAGTCTGGTCCAGACGTGCCTTGATTGTACCATCTTAGTTATTGCCAGTTTATCATTAATTTTATTTTATATATCTTTTAAGTATGGACAGAAGCAGCGTGGAGCATCTGTTAACTAATATTCAATAAGTACTTCGTTTTCTCTTATAGTGGATATTACTGTGGTATGTAAATATGGTAGTGTATGGTAAAGTTTCTTTAAAATAGGCGTGCTTCAGTGTATAAAATAAACCTTTAATATTTATAATTTTTGTTTGGTGGTCTTTGGAAATTTTTTAAACACATATTTTCTTTAAAATAAGTGTATTCTGTTTACTTTTAAATTCACGAAGGGCAAGTTTAAGTTTCGCTAATTCTTCTTGGTAAGCCATAAAGAGTGTAGCAATAAATTAATTTATGGAATTAGTAGTTTATACATTGTTATAGTGTCTGCAACAGCAAATGAACTATTTATCTTCTGAACTTATCTGATGGAATCCCTCATCAGGCTTTTGGGACCCTATTTTCCTATTAAAACTATATTTGATTGGTCATAACAGAATTTTATTTTATGTTAGTATAAGTTTTGTAATACTCATATGATTTTGTCTTGTTATTAATATTAATTTGTGTTTTTTAGGAAATAAATCATTTATTCATTATTCATAAATTATTTTGTTGACGAAAAAATATTTAGTAGGTTTTAATATTTTATTTTATTTTAACTCTATGAACTCATAAGTAATGTCCCATGTACTTTGTAAGGTAGTAATGTGTGTTAATCTAAACACGCCTCTTATATCAATATCACTAAGATGTTTTACTGAAAAATATTCGACTCAAAGATGAGAGTTCATTGATTGCAACAACGAGTCATCATAAATTTCATACATTTATGGTTCAATAGTAACATTAGATATGATGTTGGGTAGCTATCAATGACAAAATAATAATTTAGGTCTAGAGGGAAAATGTGTATAACATAATACTGTGACGTAAAACACCTCAGAATTGAAAATGTGTATTAAAATGTACGGCCTGAGGCTGAAATATTGTTTTACACAAAGGATTGACCACAAAAGACAGTTCTAAAAGCCTCTGAGTATTCCAGATGTTGACTCAGACAGCGAGAAGGTCACTGTTTACAAAAACTGACAAACGAGCCAACAGGCCTGACGCTTCCCTTTCACTTACCCTAATTGAATTTCCCTCCTTTTACACCCCAACCACCCCACTCAACGTCACTTCCTCTGCTCCAATTACAAATTACGCATTCCTCATATACATAAATGCAAATCATTTCTCATGTAATTGCAATGCCTAAATCAATTAAAACAAAAGTTAAACTGTGCCAGACTTCGGGTAAGCGTGAGAGATTGGTAACGGACATGTTCCAATAAGTTTGGCATGTAATGGATCATATGCTCCTTTGAGAAATGGAGTAGAGCATAGCCGTTCAATGTTCCAAGACACTAACGTTTCTATCCTAACATGCAACGATTTATAAAAAAAATCACTTACGGAATTGTAAAAAAAAACACACAAAACAAGCTTTTATAGTTATAAATAACGCATTTTTTATCCAAATATGAGCTATTTTTTCTACTCTTTATGTCTCTAGGTTTCTCGTAATGTTAGTTTTAAATCGATAACAAAGTTTTTTACGCATGAGATAAAGCAAGGAAGTGAAATTCACAAAAACTGTAAATATTTTAACTCTACACATGAGATAAATGTTCTATTTAACCCTTTTTTCATTATTAATTCAAGTTAACAGTCCACATTGAACAAATTAAGTTTGCCGTTTAGTTTATTATCCCAAATTGAATTAATATTTTCCAGCCTTGTTTAAAAAAGTAACCAACCTTTACATTAGGTTTATAATGCGAAAGAAAGATTATTAACATTTTATTAACATGTTTTGAATGAAGAAGGAACCTCTGTTGGTCTTAAATTTGTTAATGTTGGTTATTAATAAAGACTTTCCATAATCTTCATATATTAAACATAACCACTGAACCGGTCCGTCTAAGTGTTAAAATCATTTTATAGATAAGTTCTTCTTTTTAGTTTTTACCTACAAGTGTAACAAAATTTTACATTAGGAATAAAATTTAGTGTACCAATTGTAACAATTTGAATATACAGTAATACGTGATTTCCCAACCTTATTATATATATACAGCGTTTTAATAACGGTATCTAATCTAATTCATCAACGTAAATTTAAACATTAGATAGTACGGGAATCACAAAGATAACAAGGCAAATATGAGGCAAAGGTTTTGGCATATTAAATACAACAATGCGAAAGCTAATAGATTACTGGAATTTAAGGTCGTGAAACATTATTATAAACTCCAACTTGATTTCAAAAAAGCTAGGGAAAGAACTGCAGATGAAGTTAAAAATCATCCCTTTCTTCTATAACTACGATATGTGAAGAAAACTCAGTTGCTCCACCGTGCTTAGAGATTCTGTCAGAAACATCATAGTGCACTCAACTGTGTACCTTATGAGACAAAGAGTATACCACTTCATCTATTTACAAGTGTGTCTGATGTCGTAACGATGTAAAACGTTTTGAGGTACGACGCCAACTTTCTTTGGATCTCTTCAGACTATCATGACAGCAAATTTCAGAAGTCAAGTCTGAGACAGCTTTAAATACCAGACGCTGCAGAAAAAAGGTAACTCGAGCAAAATTCAACATTCAAACTCCATACATGTAATGTAAGGCATAAAATAAGTGACCTTTATAATGTGAATTTAAGTTATTAGGAGATAAATTTGAATCACTGAATATCTTGTTAGCATAATTATGTAGAGTTAATTATTAGCTGAGTGTTAGTAAAGCCTATCACTTGAGGGGATGAAAAAAGTTTATTTCTGTGTGTCCATTCCGAGAACGAAATAATCTATGGGCTTGAAATTTCGCGTGATGTTTTATTTAGTGTATAATGAGAAATGGTAACTATAATGTGGCACGATATATTGCAAAAATATACAGACTCAAAATAAACATATTAAAAATTGGGAGTGCGGATGGCCGAGCGGTCTAAGACGTTAGATTTTGAGTCTAAGTTAGAGATAGCGCAGGTTTAAATCCTGTCTGTGACCGTTGCACTTTTTATCAGTACGATCGATCTTGTACTGTATCGACTCTCCCCCTTGTTCTGTTTGATAAGGTCCTCGCATAGGCCAGTGGGCCCATGAGGACGGGCAGAATAAAGGTTATAAGGGGATCGGCTTCTCCTTTTTATAAAAAAAATTAAAATTAATTGAAGATCTCTCTGCCTATATTGTATTTTTCAGTAGCATTAAATGATCCTCCATTTTGATGAGAATTGTGTGGGACCCGTTAATCAGTATTGAATATCTCCGAAATAACGCCGATCTTTGAAAAGTACGAATGTTACAAAACGGGTAAAGATCGAATTATAATAATTATTCTTAAAAATGTATAGCAGATTGGAATAATTTACCACATTTCCAGAGCTCACTGAAAATGCTTTTTTGGTGTACGAATGTAATAGTCCATTAAAGACTAAATTTACATATATACATAAATAAATAAACACACACACACACACACACACACACACACACACACACACACATATAATATATATATATATATATATATATATATATATATATATATATATATATATATATATTCACTTATAAATGCAGAATTGCTCTATTATAACAATTATTAAACTTCTTTATATAAATTTCCTTTAATATTTAGGCTTTGCCGTTTTCAAAAAGGTATAATAAAAAATAACAACACAGCAAACAAAATTTACAAATTTATAGCTCTTGGTACAAAGACCACAAAGTAAAAAAGAATTTAAACTTTCCCTAAAACGCATTAGGTCGTTAGAGTCAAAATTTGTTTTGTACAAACTTAACTGAATAATTACGCTTACACTGCTTGTTTGAACAAACATAAACACTTATTGAATCCATTTTATTCATTAACACACTTTTACAAAGACCTAAATTTCCAGTGCGATTATCAGTCCACAAAGAAGTCTCTTAATGAAAGATTTTACTACAAGCAATCATACCACCACAATAAAAGCATAACAGAAGTGCAATATTACATCTAGCGACGTTGAACTACATTCAAAGCTTCTTCAGTCTAGGTGGATAGCGGTTCAGTCCTGGAACTGGATCAGGATCACCAGGTAAGTTGTTATCGCTCCAGCCATCTGTTCAGACTGAACACGCTAAAACTGTGGATAGCAGGACCTTATACTGGAGAAATAGATGGATATTGTATTCAGTATTTGCTACTAAGACATTACTCTAGAAACGAGTGTTTTACTAAAACTTAATTACTAACCACTGTGAGTGTTTCATTGTGGCTCTGGAAACACCCAAAAGCAGAGAATCTTGCGTTTGTGGTGACGCCACTGCAGGAGAAACCTTCCAGCTTAAACAGAATACACCGATCTGAACACTATGGGAATAGCAATTAAAATGTAGAAAACAGGTTTTTTCCATTAAAATGCTGTTTAAAAAATCAGTATTAAACTTTCCAAATAAAGTTTTATTTTGAACTTGACAATAAGTAATGTAGATAAAAAAGCGTCAAAAGTAAAATTACCAATCTTCTCAGGTTCTGGTACAGGTCGGTGTTGATCATCCTGCATGTCATTTGACCTGTATTGTTGGACTAAAACAAAACACATTCAGAAACGAAGAAGTTTTCACATCTTTAAAACCAACTATATTTCACTCCCCTGGGATGGAAAATCCTTAGACTTTAACAGAAGTACTCAGGTTAGTAATAATACTAATACAAATACCCACAATCACGTCATACCTCATCTAGATGTACCCAACTTAAAAATTCTGAATCTCGAGCAGTCCCATCATGCATTCTCAATGGGTATACAAATATTTCTTACGTCTATGAAGTTACTTACGGGCATAGAAAGGAATCCTTATATCTTCAGCCCATCCTGTATTGAACATTTAAATACCTACAGTCCCTGGTGTAGAACCTTAGGGGAACACTCATATCTAAAGGACATTCCTTGCTTATTTTAACAGACGAAGCTAATGATATATTCAACGTATCTGTTATGTTAGCTACCTACCTGAGAAAAATATTAAATTTTAGAGTCATATTTGATTTTTTGTATTAATAAACAATGGGACAAATACCAAGAAACATCCTGCTACTTTCAGTTTCACAAACCTTAAATAAAGTATAATTAAAAATAATTAGTTATTAGCTAAAATTATCTAAGTTTTACTGTAGATATTATGAATGAAAAATTAAGTTATGAAATTGCCAAGAGTGTTATTTCGCGTAAGGGTCTAATATTGGGCGGATGTTATACTGGATCTTGGAGAAGGTAATAATATACAGTCTCATTGGGCTAAACTGTTATTATCTGAACTGATATTATATCTTACAAAATGTTGGGATGATTTTACAAGTGGAATGTAGAACTCATGTTTTAAAATAATATGAACAATATTACCAATCTAGACCAATACAGTCTGGGTGGTAATGTTATTATTTATTGGATAGGCACTTTTATAACTGATGTTACTTATTTACAAAAAACTAACTAAATGGTTGCGCGTGATTTACAAGTGGCGTTGTTCGGAAGTAATTTTAAATTAAGTCGTTGAAACCCAGGTAGAGTGTAAATAGGTAATGTAAAAGTATTGCTAGGCGCTTAAAATAAGACATCTTTACTTTATATTTATTTCATCATTGTATTGAAGCGTCATAATCTTGTTTGTATTGAACAATAAAAACAATTATTACAAAATTTAGAGGAATATTCATTCTTTCTGTGCAAAGCTTTATACACATATCGTTGTGACTTTTGTATGCGATCAGTTCTATTCCCCTTTTTCCCCACATTATAGTATTGTTTTGGTAAATCTAGACTAGACCTTGTGACATATAATAATTTATGGCTTTTCGGAAACATTTTTTTGAAAACACTAAATTTAATTGTGGTGCTTCCGAGAAAACTGTTATTTAACTAAAATAGAAGGATAGTTCAAATCTAAAAACGATAA
The DNA here is from genome assembly GCF_021130785.1 of Homalodisca vitripennis. Taxonomy (NCBI): domain Eukaryota; kingdom Metazoa; phylum Arthropoda; class Insecta; order Hemiptera; family Cicadellidae; genus Homalodisca; species Homalodisca vitripennis. The sequence goes on from NW_025790706.1 coordinate 23,787, forward strand.
ATTTATTATACATAAAATATGCCTCATAAATTTGATTTATATGATCCGTTTCATTAAATTCAAACTATAAGTTGCCTTGGACCACAAATAAATTTGAATTTTATTTAGATGAACCAAATTTCAACAGTTTGCATGGTTTTGGTAGGTATGTCACGTCCTTTACGTACAAAACATGTGTGTACTTTTAGGAATCCTACATTTTTGCTATAACAGTGAACCACAGCGAACATTTATATTGAAAGCTAATTGAAGCTTTTAGTGCCGTTAAAATAGTTTATCATATTGTAACTAGCTAAAAGAAAGCAGACTACTCAGTCAAAAAAATTGGTAATTTATCTTGGGCTAAAATCCTCTTTCTAGGATTTCAGCAACTTTTAATGTTCCTAAGATACTTAAAAGTCATAGATTGACTCTTCCTTGGTTATTAATCAGCCGTGTCGATTGAAGTTCTAATGAAAGCAATGATCTTGTTTCAAATGGGTGGACCATCAATCAATCTCTGCGCTCAGAACGCTTATTATAGAATGGCTTCTTAATGTCTCCTAGATTCGACATTTATCTTATAATCATTCATTTTTTCAAACTTTTAATCTTATTGGAACACGTTCATATAGATTAGTTACTCTGAAGCCTTGATGGCTGAGCGTCAGCGAAGCCTATCTCTTGAGGGGCTGTAAATTTCATTCTCTTCATCAGTCTCTCTGCCTACTTGATCGCCTGATATCTCGAAAACAAATGTACCCATACATACATTTTGCAAGATACTTCTTGTATAAGGAAAATTGAGATGAAATGATGCATGTAACACTAAAGGATTTTTGCTGAGTGTTTTTTACATTGCTCTTATAGAAAATTATGATGACAACGAGAAAATAGTAGAATAATTAACTATGTAAAAAAACTAATTACAGTCATGTGAGATTTTAACTTAACGTTAGTACAACATAAGTAAAAATACATAAGTATAATTTAAATAAGAATATAGGGAAGGATTTATAAACACAAACATTTCTCAAACCGAACTCTGTAAAAAGTTATCACTTATTATAATAGCTCACCAGCCGGCCAGTCTGAACAAACAACGGTTGTTTGTTTCCTTTCTAGAGTCAGGGAGACACATAGTTGTCTGTAAAAGTTCACAATGGCCCTCCATTTCCAGTTTGCACACTTATACTTTTATGGACGCATCTATGATGCTCCATTTGTGTTATTATGTAGTGAGAAAAATAGATACTGATAACTGTATATTATAGATAAATGCATTAGAACGATGTTATTTGTGTACTAATGTATTTAAATATTTAATGTTTAAATAAGACTATTAAGATTTAGTATTGATTTATTTATCACATTACTTTTCCATTGTAATGTAAAGGTGAAATTGGTTGATAGATTCATCACTTATAATTGTAAAATTGTATAAAACCATTTTTTGGGCTTAATAAACTGACATAAAAGATCACACTTTAAATAAATATTTTCTTTTAATTAAACATTAATCCCTGTACGTGTGGTTAACAGAGTCCTTAAAGTGACTATTTTATTTTTAACGAAATTGCAAAAGTTTAGTGATTTGTTTCAACATTATTTATTAAATAAAATATGAACGATAAATAGGAATTATGACATTCGTTTCATAACTTATTTACCAGATATTCTAATAGTATAAATTATGTTTGTTCAGTTAGGGTTAGATATACTCCATCTCACCAATCTCGTATTTGTGGTGCTTGATAATCAATTTGTAAAAGGGAAGTCAGAGAGAGTGGGCGGAATCTTCAATTCAAAATTGTATACATTAACCCAACTATACAACTCCTAATACTGGAAACATATCAAAAATTTGGAAATTTTGTATTAGTTATTTTATTATTTCATTACACGCTTATGAACTTTAAAATAACCCGTTCGTCAAACATCAGCTGCAAGTGTGTTGAGCATTATAGGCTTGCCTATGCCTACCCAAAATATAAAAAAAAGATAATTATTTGTTGACTTAGCCACCAAACTACGGACACCAATCGCAGCAGCCAAACATGTGATAGTACATAATTATACTTCATGATATTTACGAAAGAATCGGTGGATACAACATTGTCCCATGACGGTTGGAATGTGACAAACTAAACCCCATGGATGTTAACAATGAGGACGTTGTAAACATGATA